>NC_056737.1:602866169-602948669 GCF_019279795.1 Protopterus annectens
GGATGCCTTAAAATCATATCTATATGGACAAAGTATCAGATGGTATAATAATAAAAGGAAATCTTGGGATAAGGAATTGTTAGATATTCAAAGTAAATTAGACTATTATAAACATAATAATAAAGAAAATATTATGGACAAGAAAGTTATTGAAGAAATAAACAAACTAAATGAGAAATACAAAGAAATTTTAACTCATAAAGTTAAAATAACTTTAGAGAATACAAGTTTTGTCTTATTCAATAAGCCCCAAATACTTACATAGACTTAAAAATAAAACAAAAAGGTTGAATAAACAAAACCATATCAAAGAAATCTTTTCTCTAAGGAAAAGAAGAATGTTTCTAGTATACCAGAAATACTAGATGAATTTAGAAATCACTTTCACAAAATTAACCATAATAACATTAACATGGAACCTAAAGATAAAATAAAGGAGTTTATAACCACAAACATGAATAAAAAGCTTAATAAACAACAGATTAAACTATTGGACAAGAGTATTTCATATACAGAAGTTATTACACAAATAAATAAGCTTAAATCAAACAAAGCACCGGGTAATGATGGTATTATACCAGAGATATATAAAATCCTTTCTAAAAGTACATATTCATTAATACATAAGGTTTTTATTTTGGCCCAATCTGAGTTAATAACCCCCCCATCTTGGCAATATACATTTATTTCGTCAATTTTGAAACCTAATAAAGATCCAACTAGATGTTCTTCATATTGGCCCATCTCATTACTTAATGTTGATTATAAAATGTTTATGAGTATCTTTGCTGATAGATTGAAGACAATCATTCCCGGCATTATAGATACAGATCAGACAGGCTTCATTGTAAATAGAAATACTTTTGATAATATAAGAAGAACTTTAACATTAATAGATTTTGCAAATAGGAAAAAGAAAGATTTAACACTTATTAGTCTTGATATAAGCTCAGCATTTGATTCAGTAAGTTAGGACTATCTGTTTACCTTAATGAAGTGCACAAACTTCTCAGATGCATTTGTAAATCTAATTGAGCATTTATACAAAGGAACGTTGGCTTATATTAAGGTAGGAACATATGTTTCACAAAAAATACCCATTCTTAAAGGTACAAAACAAGGATGTCCACTTTCTCCACTATTATTCACTTTAGTAATGGAGCCTTGGGCTAATTTGATCAGAAACAGTACTGACATAGAGGGTTTTGAAATAGATGAAAATACAACATCCAAAATTCAACTTTTTGCAGATGATGTTCTAATTACATCAGCAGGATCTAATTCTTCTATGCAGTCTCTATTTGATAAAATGATGAATTTTAAAAGTATTTCTGGTTTAATATTCAATGAAGAAAAACTAAAATACTACCTATATATACACGAAAAAATATTCTCATTAGTGATTTTACTAAATATGTACCCAATTCAGGTCAGATAACTTATTTAGGTATAATACTATCTAAAGATATTAAATCTATTATATATAATAATTATAATACCTGTTTTCTTAATATACAAAATCTTTTAATACCTGGAATAATATGTTTTTACTATGGAGGAGAGACTTACAATTATTAAAATGATAATATTCCCCAAGATTTTATACTTAATACAATCAATAATACTTCCACCTACAAAAATAATTATCAAGAAACTGAATACACTAATGTTAAATTTCCTATGGGCACCTAATAGACCTAGGATTGCATTAAAGAAACATACTAATAGCTGGTCTCAAGGGGGTATTTCTTTTCCAGACTTTAATTTATATACTCTCTTCTATTGTAAAAGTTATTACTTTATTAATAGATCAGTCATATGTCACAAAATGGAAAGATTATTGGGAGCTAATTAGTATGCACTTCATGAAAATATCCTTAACACATAAAAATATGATTGTAAATAACTCCATGTTATGGTTACTAAAGGAATTTTGTACTTCACCTATTACACCTAAACATATGGTTTGTTACCCATTAAATATTATTATTAGTTATCGTAACTTTATATTCATGCACCCTAAGTATAGGGAATGGAATTTTATTGTATTCCCTATAATGTATACTCAGGGTATGCTTTTGTCATCTACTTCTGAAGGAACTCATTTAACTATAGATAATGATCTAAAGAACTGGTATCAGTTGATATCTGATAATAAAGTTAAAAATCTAGATTTCTTAAAACAAGAATTTGATCTAAGAGAAACTTGCTGGTTAGAGGTTCAGACCTTTAGACAACATCTCATTAATAAAATAGATCTAATGTCTATAACAGTTAAAGAATCTATTCCAACACTGATTGATTACTTGATATTAAATTTACAACATAAAGTTTCTGATAAAGGTAAACTTTCATACATACATAAAATTATCAGACAAGAAACTTTTTACAGTATAGATTCATACTGGAATTATTTCACTTCTATTAATGGGGACCCACCAAATCAACAAGATAAACAATATATATTGGAATCTGCTTATAGAACTACGTCTTCCATTGTCTGGAGCCTTTATACATGGAAATTTTTACATAGATCTTTTTATACACCTTTGATGATGAATAAAATAAATAATAAAGATAATCTATGTAAGAGATGTAATGTAGAAATTAATGCTGACTGGGCTCATATGTTTTATGACTGTATAAAATTGAAAGAATACTGGAAGTCAATTAATGAATTTTTGCAGGCTCTGTTTACAGATAATTTCATTATTTCTAAATCTCTTATATTATTCAACACACCTGTACCTCAAAGTGTTAAAAAGGTTAAGCTTCCCTTGTTATGGTCTATTCTAGCAGTGGCTAGGAAAATAATAACTAGAAATTGGATTTCAGATACACCTCCTTCGTTCAATGAATTTAAAAATGTTATGTCACTGCTCGACAGAGGCACAGCAAAATAATGGGTATAGTTCCCCATACTAAAGGGGTGGCGTAAGCCACAAAACAATGGGCTAGGCTTATAAATGCCCTCGGGCAGATAGCCTAGTATGAACCTATGAACCTATGAATATAGTGTGCCATATGGAAATAAACACAATTAGGACAAGAACAAATAGAAAAACATCTTATTATATTGTATGGGATAATTTACAAAATTTGTTAAAAAAAATTTAATTTCAATAACATGGTATTTTAGTTTAATTAATTGATCTGATTGTAGTGGATGTCTTTGTAAATACTTTAGTTGTTTTGTTGAATATTATAATAATACCTATTTTTAATTACTTGTATAAAATTGTTATGATATTTCTCTTATATGTTAAAACAATAAACCTGTTTTGAAAAAAAAAAAAAAAAAAGAGATATACAGGTTATGTTAAACAAAGAGACCAGTTCGTGAGAAAGCTGATCCCCTGGCTTAACTCTGTTAGGAAATTTAAACACACAAAGACCTTGCACGACACATTTGAGCCTAACTTCTCAGGCAATTTCATAATGCAATCTGGTCTTGTTACAAGCACAAATCTCTTCATTTGGATTCCATGGATTCCAAATACACTATTTGTGTGTTCACCTGGTCTATTCTACTGCATCCATTACACATAAAAGTTTTGCTACTTTACTCCAAAGTTAAAAATTGAATTGATTGAAGATACTTTCATTATATAATTTTTTCTCTTTTCATTTTTGATATACATGTTAACTGACATGATTTAAGGTCTGCTAAAGTTGTTTATGTTGGGATTCCTTCATTTGAAAATGTTTTGAACATTTATCTCAATGTTTTGATGTGCTGTTTTATGTTAGAAATTATTTTAAAATGTTTCACTTTATTTGTATTATTTTTAATGATGTTACCTTTAATAAAAACAGAGTTTTAAGAAAATAAAAAATCCATTGTAATATATTCGACTATTAGAATTCTTCCCTTCTGAATTATTATTTATTTATTTAATTTATTGGTAAAATATGTGCACAGAGACAAAATTTCAAACATAGTTTACACAGTTTTTGTACATCTATATATTTTTTGTAACTTTACTCATTTGTCAACTGGTATGAGCAATAGACAAACAGGATCATTTTCAGGGATTATCCAAGACCAACTCAAATACTAAAATTAAATGCCAGTCCTCAAATACTAAATTGTCATGCTTCAAGAGATTAAGACTAACTATATGTAAAAGCAAGCATGGATAAATGCCTACAGCCTACATGGCTCAATTACCTGCAGACTACATGCCACAATGATCCAGAGTTACAACTTGCAAGCTGTATAAACAAGACAGAGTGTGAAGCATTACATAAAGACTATAAGCTGGAATGAGAATGGGTCAATGCCTGCAGGCTATGAAAAGAGTGACTACAGGTCACCCATCTGACAACTAAGTACATATGCGAGCCTGGTCACTGCATGCAGTCTAAGTACAAGACACAATTTGAGTAACTACATGCAGGAGTACACAAGGGTCACTTCTAGCATACTACATGTAGCACTAAGAATGGTTACTACCTTAACCCTAAACTCAAAAGTGAGCTCTGGTCACTCCTTGCAGCTTAGGCTCTGGACTAATATTAGGCCAATGCCTACAGCCTACTTGCAGCATCGAACCTGAGTCACAGTGGGCTGATGCACGTTTATCGATCTCACTGGGTTGCCTACTGTCTACTGTACTGGGGAAGTATATTTTAAAACTCCATAACAACACAAAAAATGAAAACATTGACAAAGTAGAGAGCCACAGGTGTTAAGGGGAAAGTTTTCTGAAGCTAATCTAAATCTTTCATTTTCAAAGACTCCACACATGCTTACTGGATTTTAACAGTGCTGAAAAACATACAAAATTACTGAAAAAGATATGTGCATGTGCATATATGTATATACACATACAAAAAAAAAAAAATATATATATATATATATATATAATATGTATATATATATATATATAGGTCCCCTACGAAATAAACGCTCAGAATCCCGATGCCCAAATTACAGAGACCAAAAACCCGATACCCCACATTACCGAAAGACCAGAAGCGCGAAATTCAAAATCCCGATGTTAAGGGATATTGAGTTAGCTCTTCTGGTGTTGCAGTTCAGGTAAGTATCTGTGTGTAAGTGTGTTTGTTAGTGTGTGGTGTGTGTGTGTGTGTGGGACTGTAATGTGTGTGTGTGGGACTGTAATGTGTGGGTGTGAGTTTGCCTTGTGTGTGTGTTTGTGCGATCTCGGAGTTAGAATATTAAAGTGGGGGTGTGGGGGGTGCAGGGGGCCTTGCCCACTTGTTTAACTATAGTGTAGGATTATTTGTTTGGGTTTGGGGGGGACAATGTGTGTATGTGTGTTGATTGTTGGCGATTTTGAAATTCGCACTTGTGGCCCGACGGTCTTCTAGTCTTTCGGGTATTTGGTATCAGGATTATGGGTGTCGGTCTTGTGGATTTTCGGTCTTTCGTAGGGGACCCATATGTATATATATATATATATATATATATATATATATATATAAAATATATATTTATATAAATATATATATATATATATATATATATATATATATATATATATAAAAACACACAAACACGTGTGTGTGTATGTATGTATGTATATATATATATATATATATATATATATATATATATATATATATATATATATATATATATATATATACATACATACATACACACACACACACACACACACATACATATTACATCACTATATCAGCAAATAAGATAATTACATGCTTCTACACACCTATTACATCACCATATCAGCAAATAAGACAATTACTTGCTCCTGTACTGTACTATGCAGTAGCTGCTGCAGCTTTCAGGCTGTATTCCTTGCGGATCCTTATTAACAAAATACTGGGAAAGGGCTGGGGAGGGAGAGAGACAGAGATGCAGCCAGACTGCTTACTATTTATGCAGTACAACAACAAAAAGACACAAATTAAATAGAGAAAAAAGGAAAAGGTGTAAGAACTACATATTCTAATGCTGAATGATGTCCTTACATTCACTGCTGCAGTATTCAAAACATATGGGGTTCCCCCTGCCAAAGAAGCCCAAAGTCCGGCCAGTCTGCTAAAGACTTCTGTTATTTTAAAGGTACGCTAAACATCACCAAATGCTCCCTGTGTAACATAGGGCATAAAAAGGTGATGTTCAGGCCTACCAAAAACAGAACTTCTTTGCCAACAGTCTGAACTTATCTTTTACGGGTCTATAGTATATGTTCGAAGTTTGAAAACTTCGAACGTTAAATAATCGAATTTAAATGCTCGAAGTTTCAAACATCGAACATATAATAAAAAAAAAAAAAAAAACCTAATGGAACTTACCTGACTAGTGAGACCACACTATAGTGCGGTAAAAGGAAGATTTCCCTTACTGCACTGTAGTGCGGTCTCGGAGTTGGTATATTTAAAGAGTGGGGGGTTTGGGGGGCTTGCCCCCCTGCCTACAGCCGTTAGTTTTGGGTTTTTTTTTTTTTTTTTACATATGTTCGAAGTTTTATAACTTCGAACATTTAAATTCAATATTTTAATGTTCAAAGTTATAAAACTTCAAACATATGATAAAGACCCATCTTTTACACCGGTCTGTTTACCTGTATCCATTTTCTGCCAGCTGAATGTATTTTCATTCTCCAGTGACTAACCACCTGTTTACTGTACTTGCAAGATACGTGTCCCATTGAGGATTTTATTTTTTTCTTGTTTTTGTGTTCCTTTGCGTTAATGTCATCCAGGAAGGATAAATGCCAGTATGGGAGACAGATTCCCCATAGAGACCACCATGATAAGTGCCTTTTTGCCTATGTGCTTCTTATGACCATGTATCTTGTTCTATTTGTTAGGCATTTGTCCTGAAAACCCTTCACAGTATATTTTCTTCCCTTTCCTTGTATCTTGAGAACCAGTGTCTTAAGCTACTAGCTAAAGATACAGTGGAAGTTATCTCCCGCACAGAGGGACAACTGTTAGGGAAGAAGGTGAAAAAGGTATGACCAGAATCTTCCGCTGTCCATCCTCTGCCAGGTATTTGTCCCAAGGTCGTTACAAACCAAGAGGCTCGACCAGCTGTGTTGTCAGATTTCTGTGCCGCAACAGTATTGGAGGCCGGTGAGGATCCAGCTGGCACAGCATGTCCAAAGAGGCTTTGCAGGCATCCTTCTCCGATGTTCAGAGGGGAGCATGGCTGAGTTTTTTTCCCAAAGGGCCTAGGGGAATTCCTCAATTTTTGGTTGAGGAAGAAGTTCCTGCTACGGTTCCCAACTGTCTTTCTGGTTCTGAGCCTTATTAGGATGTTCCCTTAAAAAAGGAACAAATGAAACATGTTTCTTCTGCTTCTAGGAATCCTCAAAGTGAGTGGCAAGCTTTTACTCAAGGGTTATTTTCTACCTTAATGTCCTTAAAGCCTCCTCATGGGGTTTCAGTTCCTGTTCCTCCTTGGTCCTCTACTCCTCTTAGAAGGCCTAGAGACCAAGATTCTTTTGAGGATGAGTTGGTTTCTGCTGACAAATCCCTGACTTATTCTATTCATATTCCTTCTCCTTTGGACTATGGGTCAGAAGAGGAATCTATTAGTCCTGATGTACCTTCGGAGGAAATTTCCTTTGGGGGCACACACTCTAGGATGATGGATTTTTTCCAGTGGGATTGTGCTCGAGGGTCTGATATACATAAGAGGTACTATGAGTTGCTGCAGTTAGAATCTCCTAAACTTGCGGCTGTTCCTCCTGTTTTGGCAGCTTTACTGGATGCTTTTTCAATGTTTCTCATATACCCGATTCTCCCCCCCCCCCTGCTCCCAAGAAGCCTGACAGGTTTTATAGGGTTCCTGAAGATTGTTGTTTTTTTATATAAATGTCCTACTGCTAACCCCTTGGTACTGTCTGTAACCTCTTATAAGCTGTCTCAATTACTTCCCTCACCAGAGTTATTGCCTTCTGACAAGGACAGCAGAATTATGGACAGGCTGGGTAAAAAGGTTTACACTTCTGCTACCCTACCTTTTAGGGGTATTAATTATCAGATCCATATGTCTGGGTATGTGTTGGCACTTCTTTCTCAGGCCTGTCAACTTATTTCTGATTTTCCAGATTCTGAGGGTAAAACTTCTGTTCTTTTCTTGTTAGGGACTTCCTTTTAAGTCGTTCGTCATTCTATTAAATGTAGTTATGATGTGGTGGATGCCTCCTCTACTAGGGATGCTGTTTTTTGGTTCAGTTATGAAGAGGTATTCTTGGCTAAGGCTTCAACCTCTACTTGATGATATTAAAGCTAAGTTGATGGATAGTCCTCTGGATTCTAAACTTTGGTTTGGGGAAGCGGCTGCTGGTTTAAGTCCCTTCAGGATAAGGGCAAGGCCTTATTGGAACTTAAACATGTGTTTGTTTCTCCTGTGCCTACATTTCAGAGAAACTATTCCGCTAAGCCTGCCTTTGTTCATAGGCAATCTTGTCCTTTTAGTAACGGTAAGAAGAGTGGCAAGCGGGTTCCTCATGCTAAGACTACTCAGTTTTCGGGGACTCCAAATCCTTCCTTTCTTGACAAATCAGTGGCTGGGTAACTATCTGTCTCTTCCCAGCCACATTCGGCTTTCTCTTTGCCTTTCTCTTTCTCTTCTTGTTTGGCTTCAGATCACAAAAGATTATTTGGTTCTGTCAATCATTCATCAAAGGTACTTCATGGTGTAGAAATCCCACCCTCCTTTTATGGGCATTCCTCAACCTTCTCAGGAAGAACTTCACTTTTTATCAGAGGTTCTTCAAGATCTCTTGTCTCAGGGTACTATTCAAGAGGTCGAACCACAACTGCAATCCAAATGCTTTCTTTACTGCTTTATAGAATAAATAAAGACCACATAGTAAAAAAAACAGAAATAATTTATTCTAGCACCTCGCTAGAATAAATTCTTTCTGTTTTTTACTACATGGTCTTTATTTATTCTATAAAGCAGTAAAGAAAGCATTTGGATTCCAGTTGTAGTTTGAATAATTGAAGAGGGTGAAGGTTGTGTTGTGTACTATTCAAGAGGTGCCTGTGTCCCAAAGGGAGAAAGAGTTCTACTTCAGACTGTTTCTAGTGCCCAGAAAAGAGGGCACTTGGAGACCTATTCTAGACCTCTCTCATCTAAACACTTTTCTAAAGGTACCTTCCTTTTGGATGTTGTCCTTTCAAATTTGGTTTCCTCTGTTGCTCCCTCAGGCCTATATAGTGTCTCTGGATCTCAAGGATGCTTATCTTCATATTCCTATCCATCCTCTTTTCAGGAAGTTTTTCTGTTGCTTCCTGGCATTTTCAGTTCTCTGCTTTGCCCTCTGGTCTTTCTACTGCCCCAAGGGTGTTCAACAAATGCCTTGCTCCTGAGGTTGCTTTTTGAAGGCTTCAAGGGATCCAATTTTTCCCTTATTTGGATGACCTGTTGATTCAGGCATCCTCTCCAGAGACCCTTTTGCAAAATCTTCATTTAGCCATCTCCCTTTTTCAGAGCCTGGGGTTCACTGCCAATTTCAAAAAGTCTTCTCCGACTCCTTTTCAGGATCATGTTTTTCTGGGTTGCAGATTTCAGACCGTGCCAATTCTTGCATCCCTGCCCCCTCCAAAGGCCTTAACTCTTATTTCTTTCTTTGACACTCTTCTTCCTCTGGCTTTCATTATTGCCAGGGAGCTTCTGAGAGTTCTGGGTTTCATGGCATCCGCAATTCCAATGCTGCCTCTGCGCAAACTTAACATGAGAAAGTTTCAGTGGTTTCTGAAACCAGTGTGATTTCAACATGCTCATCCTCTAGAATGTGTAGTTCCTCTTCTTCCTTGTCTCAGACAGGAACTTCACTGGTGGATTCAGCAGTTGTCTCTGAATCCCGGGATCCCTTTTCACCCCCCTTCCCTCTTTGGAATTGTTCACAGACACTTCAGACATGGGATGGGGGGCAACTTTTGGCTCCCTAAAGGTACAGGGGGTGTGATCGCCTTGTCAACAGGAGCACATCAATGTCAAAGAGTTGAGAACTCTTCTGCTGGCTCTACAGGCTTTTCAGTCTCTTCTTTCTCCTGGGCCTCTCAACATTTTCATAGACAACACCACAGTGATGTGTTATATCAACAAGCAGGGAGAAACGAGATCTTATATTCTTTGCTGGTTGGCACTTTTGGTATGGGATATTGCTGTCAAGTGCCAAGTGAAACTTCAGGCAGTTTATATCCCTTCCAGTCAGAACACTGTGGCAGACACTCTGAGCAGGTCCTTAATTCACTCCCACAAATGGATGCTTCACATGGATGTGTTTCTGGACAATATCCACCAGTGGATCATTTTGCCTCCCCTCTGAACAGACAACTTCTTCTGTTTTCTGCCAGAGTCCCAGGTTCTCTGGTATAGAAGGTGGACACCCTCTCATTATCTTCTCATTATCTTGGAAGGGGATGTTTCTTTATGCACTCTCTAAACTTCCTCTCATTCTGACGATCCTGTTCAAAATTCAACAGGATGCTCCCAAAATCTTGTTGGTGACTCCCTTTTGGTCGCAATAGCACTGGTTGCCTCTTCTTCTGCATCTAGTAGGAGTAATCATCACAGGTTACCTCACAGGGTGGACCTACTCACATAAGGCAAGGGATCTTTTATCCATCCCACCTGTCCATGCTTCAACTGACACTGTGGGTGATAGGATTTTGATTCCTCATAGACATCTTTTTTCTGAGAATATGGTGCAAGTCCTGCAGGAGGCCAGGAAACCTATGACAAGGAAATTCTACTTATACAAATGGAAGAGGTTTTCTTTTTGGTGTCTCTCTCATAACCTGGACCCACTTACTGTGGATGCTCCTTTGGTTTTCCCTTACTGTGAATGCTCCTTCGGTTTTCTCTTATTTGTGTGAGTTGCTCAATGCTGGTTTGGCCTATTTTTCTGTTAAGGCCCACCTATCAACTGTCTCTGCTTGTCTGTCTTTTTTCTCCTCCTTTAGCTGCTAGATTTGAGGTGAAACAGTTTCTTAAAGGCATCCTTAATATTAGACCTCTCAGGAAGCCTGTTCCTCCTCGCTGGGATCTTAACTTTGTTTTGGAAAAGTTGACACAGGCTTCTTTTCAGCCCGCTGCTTCAGCTTCCTTGCAATATTGTTCCTGAAAAACTGTTCTTTTGTTGGTGCTTACTTCTGCCAGACAGGTGTCGGAGTTGCAGGCCCTTATGGCTTGTCCTCCTTTTCTGATTTTTTATGAGGACAGAGTATCCTTGTACACTAATCCTTCTTTTATGCCAAATGTGGTTAATGAGCTATCATTTAATCAGTCTATTAATCTGCCTATTTTTCTTTCCCTCTCAGCAAACGGACAGTGAGAGGGTGCATACTTTGGACATGGATAGGCAACTTAGGGTTTATTTGGATACGACCAAAGCTATTAGAAAGTCTAATCAGTTATTTGTTTATTTTCATCCTAGATCTTTGGGACTTGCTATATCCAAGCAAACCTTTTCTTATTTGATTTCCAAGGCTATTTCTTTTTGTTACACATTTCATGGCATTTTTTCAATTATGGCTCATTCTACAAGAGCTGTGGCTTCTTCTCATGCTTTTTTCAAAGATTCAGATACTAATTCTATTCTTGAAGCAGCTATCTGGACTTCTGTGCATATTGCATGACTTTACCAAGCACTACAAGCTGGATTGTATCTCTAGAGCTAGGGCTGGTTTTGGTAGTTCAGTTCATTGTGGCTTTTTAGGGTACTCTTCTGCCCCTTCCTCCTCCCAAGTTTCCTCTTGAGCTTTAGCACTCTCCCGTATGTTTGAATACTGCAGCAGTGAGTGTAAGGGCATAGTACAGTTGTGTAAAATCTTACCATAACAGTAGATGTCCTTGCCTTCACTGCTGCAGTACTTGCTCCCTCGCTCCATCCCCCTACTCCTTTACCTTCCTGGATGTACACATTACCACTTGGGTTCCTTGGACTGGTGTTCCTCCTGGGGCAGTCTGTTCTGTTTTAGGTAGGCCTAAATGTCACCTTTATGCCCTACGTTATGCAGGGAGCATTTGGTGACGTTTGGTGTACCTTTAAAATAACAGGAGACTTTAGTAGACTGACCGGATGTTGGGCAGGGGGAACCTATATGTTTTGAATACTACTGCAGTGAATGTAAGGACATCTACCATTACTGTAAGATTTTACACAACTGTACTTTTACATCAGTTAAAATATTCTGGCCTTGCCAGTACTCTGAGAAGTTCGGAGTGAAATAAGAAATTCAAAGTAACTGCCAACAAACAGGTGGTTTCAAAAGATATAAAATGTTGCTACTCTAAGTTCTTATTTCTCAGATATCTATTAAGCATGTTGTGAAATTCATCAAATCCCATACACACATTTTCCAAAATAACTCGGGTCTCTTGTTAAAAATATAATCATACTAGCTAATTTTAAATGCAAATCAATATTATTTATTTACTCATCTCTCAACATTGTCATTCTCCATTCATCTTGGCCAACTTGTCACTAATTTTCTCCACTGCGGTAGGCCCCACTCCCCACAAAATAGTTATTTGTTTAGTCTTGTAATGATATAGCTGGAGTGTGTGCGGGACTTAGGTTTGGTAAGACTGCTAAACTAAAGAAGAAAACAGGATTTATTTTGTCAGCTACCACAACTTCTGATCTTAGAGGACCAAAAAGATATTCACTAGGCTTTGTTTCCCCTACTAGATTACCACTGATTTCGACCTCAGTTCTTGCCCAAACTGCACCCCCTACCTTATTTCTACTGCAGATCCCGATCTTGAAATTCCTTTGCATTTAATTCTTTTACTGCTCTTAATCTTCTCCCTCTGGGTATATCCTTGGCCTCTCCCCACTTAAACTCCAGGTTTTCAAATTCACATTTCTAAATCAACAGTATAACCCTGCTGTTGACTGCTCTTTCCTCCCAGTGCCCCAGCTTGCATCCTGCTTTACTGCTGCCCCCCCAGATGAAACCATAAAGACAGTATTTGCTGATCCTTATACTTTCGCCAGATCATCCCAATATCATTTCAACCATTTTACCTTGTACTTCACAATTTCAGTCTCTGCTTTACTGAGCAATAAAACATGGAGGGATTGCACTGTACAAATTTTACTGCATACCTAATGGAAAAAGCATCAGACTTCAGACAAAGAATGTGTAATATTTGCATTGTTCACTACTGAGTACCTTACTATACTTATAAAACGTATGTTACTGGGTATGTATGAAATGAACATTGCATAGCTCACAACAGAAAATGATAAGGTTTGCACTATTTAATGTATAACTGTCTTCTGCCAAATACCAAGTATTATTCTTACATTTAAAGACATAATTTTAGTATGAATCTGGAAAACTCTGACACAGTAATGAGTTAAAGTAATTATGAGCATGATTCAAGTACTAGGTGAAACTATTACAGTTGGTGAAAGTTATAAACCTGGGTTTACTATCTTGAACAAGTTTATAACATTAGTAAGTTTCAAAATTTTTGCTCTGAAATTACTTTCTACCTATTCCTCTTAAATAGCATCCTCAGCTATGCTACTACATTTTCTCAATGTACAGAATTTTTTTTATACAGCAAGTGCAAAATTAACTTTTGAGTGGTATGAAAATTAGCTAACTTAGTTGCTGAAGTAGTATCCTATGGATGTCATGTTGAAATTTATTTAAACATTGACAAATGGTTATGTTATGGCCATTAAATACATATTGGCAATAAATCTCAATGAATGCTTTACAGTGCATACTCCAATTTGCAAGTGTGATGTATTGTTTAAAAGGAAAAAAACTCACCCTACAAGTCTTGACGGTGAGGCATTGAAGCACTGGATTTATGTGTGGAAAGCAGTGGTACAGTGCAAAAACTCAAAGCAAGACAGTCTGATCCCCCAACTAAATTAAAAAAAAAAATTAAGTAAAGAAAATCTTGACACTGTACTCCTTTTAGTGTTCACTACTGGTGTGTTAACACACTTCTCAGTGTCCTGGCTTGTGAATTGGAGCATTCCCCTATTCTAGATTTTACAAAGATTTAGGGACAAAGATGGCTGTGTCATGAATAAATGGATGGATCCCTGTATTATTGCCTTACCTAATTTAGGGGTATGGGAGTTAGATGAATACTAATTTTATCTGGTCTGGGTCGTACTTTTTTTTAACTACTTTTTTCTCAGAAATGCTGCTAATGACTGTTATGAAGCACTGTTTGTTAGACAAGTATTAATTTAACTGAAAATCTGTGTTAACAAAGGAGAACAATAATACAGAAACTGATATAATGAGCAGGAGAGGGCATACCTCTTCCTGTTCTACAAGCAGTAATAAGGTTTCAGTTACTGTTCTTAGGTGCAAGGCAACCTACCACTGGAGAGTAGATCAAGTATCTGATGGTCCTGCTCTTCTGCCAGGGGAGGTATGTTTGTCAATTTGGTCACTTTTTCTGCCCCGTACAGATGGGAGAGAGAAGCAAATAGGCTTCCATAAATTACCTGGCTTAGCAAACTCAGTGAATGTGCAAGCACATGGGAGCATGTGTAAAATAATTTCATGTTAAACACTATACTGCATTAAAGAGCACCTTTTGTATCAACATAAAGTATAGTATCTCCAGATAAGATACCCACTGGCAGGTTCTCTTTCACACTATAAAACAATATGATTATTACTCTTAGAATAATCATCAGTTATTTAGCTCAACTCCCCATACTTATATACGCACCTATAATTACAATTACCTTACAGCAATTCTGGGGAGAAAATAAAGGTATGTAACAGGCATGGACAAAGGGATATAGGTGTCCAAAGTCAGAAACAATAAGGGAGAATTAAAGCTAAATAAGAACAAAAAAGTCAATTCAGTAAGAGAAAAAATGACAGTATTTCACAATAAAACCAAATTACGTAGTATGAAAAAAAAAAGACTGGCTACACTGGTTAGCATGCAATACAAGCTATGTCTACTTTGTAAAGGCAATAACTTCTGTTTCGTGGGCATATTGATTTAAGTGAATGCATTTGACAATTAAGATAAAATTTCTATCTGTGAATTAGTTAATTTAAATGTCTCTGTGGTACAAATACAAACAAGTGAATAAAATGAAGAATTGCACTTGTACAGAAAATGGTACAGTCCATGATCAGAAAGATTTATCTTTATAAGGAAGGCTGCAAACTTTAACAAAACTTCTTTTCTGCAATATTTTGTCATTGACCTGAATTCCATTAATCACTGCCAAGACACAAACTGCATTTTAGTGTTAGTCATACAAAACACCTTAAAATTATTCACTAACTCTCCAAAGTTGTTGCTAGAGTTGAAGTCCAACTAGGGAAGGTGAATCACTGTTTATATATTTTCAGCCTGCAAGGAGGAGGAGGATGATAATATCTCCTGGAAGACAAAGGGAGACCACAACTTCACAAATGGCAAAACAATGTGAACCTTCTCCAGGTCAGTAAAGCTGTAGAGCTTTCACAACTGTTGTGGGAAAATTAAAGCATTCTATACAGAATAGATAACCTAATAGCAACCAAAACAATGGATAAGTGCCACTGTTGTAGCAGATGCAATAATAGGCAAGTGCCATTACTCCATTAGAAGCTCAGCATCTTATAATTATTTTAATGTATTCATCTTTTGATGACTGGGTTAGTCCCACTAGGCTAGCAGCCTCTTTTCAGGGGACACACGAAGTATTTATACTATGAAGAAAAAAATTTGGCCAGGGATGAGGGAGCTTCCCCTACTCTGTCAGGGTTGTACAGAGGGATCCCTTTAGTGTAACACAACCTGCTTTTGTTCCAAGAACACTAGCGGCTCAGAGAAGCAGGAAAAAAACAGAAAACAAATGAAAAAAAATGGTCAGTCATGAGTTGCACAATGGCTGACAATGATGTTGCCAGTAGAGTTCATGATGCGAAAGAGGAGATTGCTGAGTTGGAGTTGTTTAATACCATAGGAACGGTGGGCGAGCCTTGTAGATAGATAGAGAGAGAGAGAGATGGTGTTGTTACAGAGACAGAAAAGGAAGTCAAGCCTTTTCAAGGGCAGAGTGCAAACTTGGAAGAAAAGGCAGTTGTGTCTTTGATTGATTTGGAGGATATTTTTCAACAAAACCTCTTCAATGAAGCGGTAGCAACACAAGAATGGGTTATAACAACCCTCCAGTTAGGAGGATTGCAGGATGAGTTACTTATGGACATGGTGAATTTGAGTGAATCAGAGAGAAATAAAGATATGCTCTGTGGTGAGTTAATGGATTAAATTCAAGGGGGAGGATGTTCAAGAAGCAGAAGAGTATGTAGTTAAAGGGAAATCATATGCAGAGATGGTGCAGATTAGAGCTGTAAAAAGGAAAGAAAAAAATAAAGTAACAAGTATTAAAAATAAAGAAAGAGACGCTTCATGGTATGAACTGAAAAGAAAGAAGATATGGAATTGGACAGATACAGGGTATGGAATGAAGTAATCACAACATTAGGACTTAAAGCAAGCAAGGTAAGAGCTTTGTTTAATAATTGTGTTAAAAGAAGATGTTTCTATATGAAAAGACAAAACATGACATAAGGAACTGCAAATCAAGCTGTTATAAATGTAACAAAAGTGACACTTAGGGGTAGAATGTGAAGAAAAAGTATGTAAGATAGAGTCAGAAATAGTACAGACTTTAATAGATCAAGGTCAAAAGAATGAACATGTAGAACAAGAGTTAGAAATGCTGGAGATGCAAATAGGACAAGAAAAAACAAGTACATTAGACAGAGGGCAAGAATTACAAAAATAAAGAGTGAAAATTTTAATATAGACAAAGTTAAGGAAGAAGGTCAGGCTTAAGTGATAGTGAAGATATAAAATGGACTTTAGCTAAACAAAAAAGAAATTCTACTGGCAAAAGGGTGTGGGAGAGAAAAAATATAGAAGGGTTTAAGAAAGAAAAAAGAAAAGAAAGGGTGAATATGACTGAAATAAGACAATATTACTTGCAAAGTTTTAGCACTAAATGTTAATAGTTTAAAAAAGTAAGAAAAATAGATTTTTGAGTGGTGTAAAAAGCAGGAAAGTGATATATTAGAAGACATATTTTTAACAAGAAGAGACGTCAAACTAAAGTGTGGTGGGAAAATGTAATTTGGAATTTAGGGAGAGAGACTTGTTCTGGGGTGCTCATTCTGTATAAACATACAAGAAAAATTCTAGATATTACACTTGTTATAGTCGGTAGAACAACAGTACTTTACGTAAAATGAAAAGATCAAATTTTTAGAATTACTGCAAGCTACTCGTGACAAAGAGAGAGAAGAGATGATTAGTAACATTACTCAATATGTTGCTATATATATGGAAATAATTATAGTAAGAGAATTTAACTGTAATTTAAGACAGCAGAAAAAGAAAGCCATTAATGTTAATGTAGTGTTAGATATTATAAAGTATGGGAAATTAAGAATTTGGAATAAAAGTACATGGCCATACAGTAGAGGAGAAAAAAAAATAAAATAGACTCTTTTTAAATTTCAGCAGGTTTATTAATAGCAGAAGTTGTTCTGATGACAGGCTTTTCAGATCATCAGGCAAATTGGATTGTGCTAAACGGGAATTCCCAGTATATAATAAGGAAGAGGTTAAAAAGAATAAATGAGGTGAAATGGGATGATAAAGAGAAAGATGATATAATGAAGTTAAGGCAAGTTCATTTGGAAATGAAAGACTTTTAAAAGGAGTGGTTTGAATGGTGGTTGTGCTTTAAACAGAATTATAAAGGTTGTTAATATGAAAAAAAAAACAAAAGGAGAAAAAATAAAGAATTTAAGTAATGATACTGTTGAAAGTTTAGGAAAAAAATGAATTTTTTTTTGGTTAAAGAACAAGAATTACACGATTTAAAAAAAATGATAAAAAGAGAACATCTAGTGTATAAACACAGTTATTTTTGCAGGGGAAAAGGAGGAAATTACACCATATTTGAGAAAAATAATTAAAGAGAATAATAGCCCTACAGAGAAATGAAAGCCACGTTAGCTATAATACACAAAAGAAAATCATAGAAATTGTAAAAGAATATATTAAAACATCTTTTAAAGGACAGAGAATAAAAAACTAACAAGAAAACAAAAGTGGGTACTTTTTCTGATAAAGATAACAAGGATGTGGAAAAGAAAATTGTGATAGCGGAATTAGAAACTGTATTAAAAGTAGTTAACCTAAAACTGGCAGTAGGTCTGGATGGAATAGAATATGGGATGCATAAGAATAGGACATTAGATCAAAAAATGTTTTTTTAATAGTATTAAATGAATGGATATTTAGATGATTTCTTTACAAAGAGTTGTGTAGTGGTGTAAACAGTTATATGGAAAAAAAGGTGACAAATATGAGATGCAGAACTGGAGACCAATAGTATTTAACACGGACTATAAAATATTTATGAACATTTTACAAAAAAGAATGGAAGAGAAAGTAAGTAAAATTATAAATGGGTGTACATATGGTATAAAAGGAAAAATAGTTCAAAAATTGTCATAGATAATTAGGGAATTAGCACATAATATATAGAAATGTTCAAGTAAAAATAATGATAGAGTACTTAAGTAAAGCTTAAGATTAATTTCAGCATAATGTATTATGGGAAATATTTGAGGCATACAAGTGAAAAAAAAGTTTGTATTACAGCATATAGGTTTAATATAGTTAAAGCATCAGTAAACGGTTGGTTAAAAGAAGATATAGTGCTTGAGAGAGGTATAAGACAACGGTGTCGACTGAGTTGTATAATATTTGTTTTAGTAATTAATGTGATTTCAGTACACGTTAATAAAGATACAGGAAACATGAGTTATATTTCTAATGAAAGGATAAAGATGTCAATTTGTGTTAACATATGCAGACGATATTCGTGCTGCAAAGGCTAAGAAAAGAATGAGTACAGTGATTACTGTTACTCCCTTGCACAAAGGTGGTACTTCCACTGACCCCGGAACTATAGACCAGTTAGCCTGATTAGCCTTATCTGCAAGGCCATGGAGCAAATCATCAGCGACCTTATCAACAAAGATAGAGGTAATCTCCAAACACTTGACCCTACTCATTTTGGATTTGTCAAAGTGAGCTTGGTGGACTTCTTCGAGACTGTCATCAAGGTCGTGGACGAGGAGAAATCTATGCATACAGCTTACCTAGACTTAGCCAAGGCATTTGACGCTATCCACACTAAGGCACCACTGAAACTCAACCAGCTAGGTATCAATCCTTATATCGTTAGACAGGTTGCTAACTGGCTCACTGATAGAACCCATATAGTCAAAATAGGGGAATCCACCTCCAACAGCAGACCTGTACCCAATTGTGTTCCACAGGGATCAGTCCTAGGATTTCTACTGTTTGGAATCTATTTCTCTGAAGTACAAACAAAAACCAAAGGTCTGTGGCTGACAAAGTTTGCTGATGACTGCAAACTGGGAGCGGTTATAGAATCTCCAATGTCCTACAAGAGAGTCTTACACAAACAGATGACTGGTCCCAAAGTCATGGCCGTAACTTCAATGCAAAAAATTTATTATCATCCCTTTCGGTAAAGGCGATGTTCCTGCTAACTGCCACATCAACAGCAACATCTTAAGTATGCACTCAGTGGTGAGAGACCTGGGCACACAGGTTGACAGCAACCTCACCTTTGAACACCATGTCTCCACAGTGGTAAGAAGGGCATTCTATATTGCTCATCTCATAAGTAAGGGCATTGCCTCCAGAAAAAAAAAGAAGTTTTAACCTCCCTGTACTTTTCCCTCATCAGCTCAATAATTGAGTACAATGCTCTTTTTGTTATGTACCTTTTCAAGTACCTGCAGCAATTGGAGAAACCACAAAGGTTCCTCACAAGAAAAAAATCTAGGTCTTCAGCATCTGTCCTATGCGGACAAGTCTGAAATCACTATCACTTTATTCTGTCTCATACAGACTACTCAGAGGCAATCATTGCCTTGCATACAAGGCAATCTCTGACCCTGCTTTATTGGAAATGCTGCATCACCATAAGTCAAATGGTACACGGGTTACTAGCTCTAAAGACCTTCATCTGGTATGTTATATTAACAGAGCCTGCTTGACAAACAGATTAGTCTCCCAGAGGTTGCAACACCTTTGGAACAGATTCCCACTTCATGTCAAAAAGAGAACCTCACTGGCCCTCTTCAAACGCAATTTGGATGACTGGATGGGTAATCGTAAACTCACCCCAGGGGTTTCACCTATTTCCCTCTTGGAATGGGGCAACAGGTGCTGATCGTGGAAATAAGGGTAGAATTTGGCTAGGCTTGTAACAGCCAGAGGGCCATTTGCCTAGTAACTTCCTATGATCCTGTAATACAGGGATACATACAAGTAATAGGATTTATCATAAATAAAGAGAAAAGTTAAGGATTAAGTTTTGAAGGTATGATAGGAAGCATTAAATTTAACATGACTAAGATAAAAGCACTTGGAATAAGTTTTGGGGAACAAAAAATACAGATATGATATGGAAAGAAAAATTAGAAGAAATGAAAACTGCTTCTCTTCTTTGTAAATCTTTCAGATTATCGTTTAAAAGTTGACTCATATTTAATTAAATATTTTTTACTGTCTAGAATTGCTTATTTAGCAAGTGTTTTCAGTATTCCTGTAATATATGAGAAGGAAGCGTATAATAAAATGTTTTCTTTTATTTGGGGTTCTAGACTAAACCCAGTTAAAAGTGGGGTTTTGTATGTTAAAAAGGAAGACGGAGGCTTAGGTCTAATAAACCCAATAGTTTATACACCTACTTTACACTTATATAGAGTATTGAAAAGTTTAAAGGACAAGAATATTCCCTTATTAACATGGACATTAAGATTGAAATATAAAATGGACTGGTTGAATTTTTTTAATTTTAAAAGAAAAAGAGCATGCCATGATAATGAAAGAAAAAATTATTGAGATAAAATTATACTTTGGAAAATAGTAACGAGATTGAAAACGAGAGGAAACAATGGCACAAATAATACTATGGAAAAGTATTTTCGTATAGATCCATAGAAAGAGTTGCAAAAAGAAAAAAAATGCAATTAAGGCAAGAATAGGAAGATGTAAAGATATGTTGGAATGTCAAGATTTCCTAGGAGGGTGAATATGCCCTATAAAAGTAAAAAGGATAGAAACTGCCTTTACTGTAATGAATTTGAAACTAGTGAACATGCTTTTTTAGGGTGCAGAAGAAATAAAACTTTATGGAAGAAGATCATGGATAGGAACTATTTGGAGGGTTTCACAGAGGTAAAAAAATTAAATATGGACATGATTGAATTTGGATATTATAAGAACAGAAGTATAAAATATGTAAAAGAAATTGATAAAAATGTTTTGTACAATATGGTTGATTTGCACTCAAAGACTGAAGGAAATTATGTTTAATGAAAGGTGCGATTTAACTACAATGTTAAAAAATAAGGTTTTGTTATGGAAGTTGGAGTGGGGGCAGACAGTATGAAATGACCACTGTTTTCTTTTTTGAGAGATAGTAATATGAAGGCATTTTGCTTTGTGTAGAAATTGTAAATAATGTATGTATGACATATAATGTAAATTATGTACGTGAAATGTAAATTATTATTATTTTAATAATAAAGGACTCCTCTTTTTGATAGGTGTCAACTCAAGCAGATAGGGCCTTGGTTTAACATCTTATCCAATGATGACTCACTTAGGAGTGCAACACTCCCTTATGCTGCAATGAGGAGTTAGCAACTGATCTACTTGGTATGGGAATAGAACCCATAGCCTGGTGCACCAAAGATGAATGTGCTGTCGCACCAATACTGAATCTGAAATCTTTCTCATACCTCCAATCGCTGTAAGTGTACAGCACCATGCTCGATCAACATTTATACTTCCATTTAAGACCTGCAACAGCCAGAATGTCCAATCAAACATAACAGATGTCAAAATGCACACAGCACTGATGGTTCAAACAATGGGCACAAGCAAAGCAAGGAGGTACAATATGTAAATTATCAGCCCAAAAGAAAGATTACTTTTAACTGAAATGGATAATTTTTAACATACAACTGACTTAATTTTAAATAATCATTAAATACTATCATACCTGCTCAGCAGGAGTTGTGTTAGTTATCCAGCTGGCTTGGTGTATGCCATCATTTATCATGTTGTTATTTTCCCAAGGGAACCTGTTTTTTCCTTTCCCTGCACTAAGCACTCTTCTGTGAGAAAGTTGTTCATCAGTGTGAGAAGTTTGCAAACCAAAGCCTTGTAGAAAATCATTTTCTTGATCACCATGATAACTGTGTGCACTTTGTGTTCGGCCACTAGCCAGCAACCATTCTGTATCAGCACCATGGTACAGCTGCTGACCTCTTCCATGGACAGATGATGTTACAGGTACTGCATACTCAACAAGTCCCTGAGGTGTCAGTTTTGGAAGAGTTTTTCGAGCTAACCTGGCATGCACTGCATTCATAACCCCATCTACATTTTCCTGAAGTTCTACTTTATCCACTGCCTGGAAAATAGGCTGGAGTTTGCCTACCCCTAAAGAAGACGCAAACACAGCAAAAGCTTCCAAAGCTGCATTGCGTACTTTCCGCTTACTGTCAATTAAGCTGGGAGAAACTGCAAAGCAAAGTTTAACCAAATCAAAATCTTCACTAGGGTATGTCAGAAGAGAAGCAATAATAATATTTATAACCTCTTCTCTCACACTGGAGTTTTTGTGTTTTATGTTTTCTAACAAACAATCCAATACCTTCTGAGGACCAACAGTTTTCATCAGCCCCATAAAGACTTTCATGCATTCTTGTTTAGTGACAACTTTATTGTCACCCAATACCTTTACTGTAGCAGATACAATTGGCTTTAGATACTCTTCAACATTGCGGTTCAGAGCAATAACCAGTACATTAAGAATTTCTAAAGCACCACATACAACTTTGAAATTTGAATCTTCCAGCAAATTACACAAAAAGCCAATAAAGCCAACACAGCTTGTCGAAGGCACATTTGAAAAATTAAAGTCACCAACTACATGTTTTAGCTCCTCAACAGCATGTGTTCGAAGCTTGTAATCATTCTGATCCAAAAGCCTGCAGTAAAGCTCCTGTGGAATTATATGAAATTTTAGATTGCTGTTATTCTTAGAGTATGACCAATCAATAAATAAATTATCAGGAGAATCATCTCTCTGTGCAGCAGCCACTGTGGGTCCAATACTTCCAATCTCATAATTGTTACCAAACCTTATTGTATGATTTTTTCCATTTATATTGGCAAGCTGCTCAAAGTGCATTTCCATGTAGCTGCTGTGAGCTCTTCTAAGCGATGGTGGTAATCGTTTCAAATAGGAGCCGAATTCATCCTGTCCAACGTGTTGTCTTATCTGCTCCAAAGTGGAAAAGGCAACAACTGGATCATCTAAACCATTATTGCCATTCAGTTTTTTGACTAAAGATGTAGTTACATCAAATAAGTCTACCCGAAGGGTTTCTTTTGTTAGTAAAATAGGCAAAATAACAGTAGTAGCTGTTCTCACACTCGAATCCTCAGCTTCTAATCCATAGTCAATCAGAGCCTGGAAAACATCCTGTGGGTTCTCAGCATGCTTGAGACACTTGTGTAAAGTCTGTACAAGCTCCTTGCGGACCATTGGACTTTCATCCTGCAAACTACTGATGAGTACAGGGAGTACCACTGTTCGCAACTGATTTACGTCCTCGGCATTATTCTGCAAAATTTCAGAAATCACCTGAATACAAACGGCCTTGCTGCTGCTGTCGTTCCCGCTGGCTTCCAACATCCGAGCCACTGCAACAAACACTGCTCTGCGATTCCTATACATAACCTTGCCCCCATTACAAAGCATATGAGAACGAAGAGCTCTGACTGCCTCCACATGCTTACTTTTATCTAATGAGTTATCGAGGTTCAGAAGGATATAATCTTCTTCCATAATATTGCTGCCGATAATTCCGGACCACCCGTAATCACCAACGGGTCCACAAGAAAATGCTGCAGCTGGTACAACAAGGGTGCTGCTCCCCCGCGTTTCTCTGCTCAGGACATTGCTGCAACTTTCCGTTGAATATTTTGTACTACAATCAATAACGTTTGAGCACCTACTCTTTCTATTTCTTTTTTTGCAGTGAAAATCATTAGGGATAGCCTTGACAACGGATGTGCCTACCGCAGCTGATACTGCCATGGATCTTGATCAGGCAGCTGTAAAAGCAACACACTGGTCTCCAGGGGTTCATACCTTCCACTCTGACGTCACCCACCCACTATACCACTCAGTATTAATTTTCGTAATACAGACTCTTTTTTTAGTATCAGATTTAGAAGAGCTGAGTTTTCTCAGTCGGTGACCGTCGGTTCTAGTTTTGGGCTACGTTCTTAAACATCATAACTTAGAACTTTAAGTATTGTCAAACCGTGTAAAATAATAAAAAGAAACTTATATCAAAATGGCAGTAAAACGTAACCACGGATATCACGTGAACAAACCGAAGGCTTCCATGGTGATGCAGTGAGCTGATATAGAAACCAAGGTTAGGTAGTACTATGCGTGAATTTATTTTGAGAGTTGCATAAGTTGCTTTTTGATAATTTTAAAAAATCGATGCAATCCAACTGACAAGAAAAGGTTAAGCTTTAAAAGTCCGTCTTGTTGTGGTGAAACATAGTAAATAACTTATAGTAAATAAACAGAAGCACTATATTACTTCAGACTACGACCTAGACCACTTCAAAAGTGAAAGAAACACAGGACTAAGAATCATGGGAAGTATAGTTTGTTAACGTTTGTCGAGCAGGCAACTGGGAGGAGGGGTACGCAGAAAAATCTGTGTAGTACAATCTGAAATTAGGGTACTTGGATTTGTCATAGCATATGTGTATAGCATGTAGTATTTGTAAAAGCACATCAGTATATGGACTGAATTATATTTTCATCACTAGTAATGTAAAAGTCAGAAGATTTTTCGGCAGCGGACGTTTCCATTTTTTGGCCGGAAGTTACGCAAACCCCACCTGTTTTCTATTTGTTTTTGACAGGCGATTTTGGGTTCTACTTGTTTTGTATTGTACTGTGGTAATACATCGTCTTTTCGTTGTAAATTGGGTAGGTTATGTCGTTATGGGTGGAATACGCGATTGAATGCTAATTGTTACAGAATTGTTGTAAGTAGTTTAACTTCTAGAGATAGATTAATTTAGAAAGCAAGGCCTCGAGCACCCTTAGGTAGTGGAAATGCAGCCACAACTGAAAGTTCGTTTGATCTCGGGTAAAAAGGCAAATTTGTATGATGAAAGAAAAAGAAAAGACGAATATTGCAAAGTGTAACTATGTTGATGCTGTGGGTATGATCTTGTTTGCAACGATTAGCACAACCTGATTCACCACTTCAATGTTCAGTTACAGTGAAAACTTAGGTGACGGGGTGTTGCACTTTAATGTCGCAGTAGTTTGTGAATTGTGGCTTTGTTTTGCATGTTTTTTTTGTCTCCTTTATACTTAAGTATATAAAATTGTCACTTGATGTTATTGTAATTTGTAATGATATAGGAGGTTGACTGTT
Organism: Protopterus annectens; assembly: GCF_019279795.1. Lineage (NCBI taxonomy): Eukaryota > Metazoa > Chordata > Ceratodontiformes > Protopteridae > Protopterus > Protopterus annectens. The sequence goes on from NC_056737.1 coordinate 602,891,730, forward strand.
GGCTAAAAAGTACGTGCTGTAAAACAGGTTTGAACTTTCAAAGCTGTCCGTTTGCAGAACAGGTAGTTGACGTGACGGTCTGATTTGGTCCGTGATCCTTGAAAGTAACTGCCTCGTAAATTCGTAATAGTGTTAAAGTAAGTTGTTTTAGGTGGGTGTTTCTATTTCTGATAAGCTTTATTGCATGCTCACAATGCTTGTGCCTTCTAGGTTAGAAAATGTTGAGTAGTTAATTCTGGGTTTGCATTTCGAGTAAAAATGTTTTGATGCATGTTCATAATGCGTGTTTGTTTAGTAGTGAATAAAAACAGGACAGTATAGGTGGATTAACTGCATAATATCCGTGGACGCCAGTTTAGCAACTTATTTGCAAGATTTGCTTTTCATAGTTGCTGGGTTAAGTCAGAAAGCAAATCAGTGGATGGCTAAAATAATCGAGAGTAGCATTTTTATAATCTGCACGTTTATCGGAACAATTTACATTTCTGCAAAACCTAGAAAAAACGTAGAGCAGTATTGGATAGTTATTTCTAACATGCAGACTGAGGTGTTTGTGTGTTTTTAATTGTATATAAAATATAAATGGGTATACAGTTAGTCTTTCAGACGTGCAGTGAGTATTGCGTTTCATATGTTATGCAATATAAGTTTTAAGTAGTAATTTATATTTGTTGTGGTTTGTTTTAGGTAGGTACGACCTAGATTAGCTGCTCTTGTGAACTATTTTAAGCCTACTTATTTTTCCGTATTGAGAATTGAACTCTATATTTCCCGACTGAGGGGAAACACTTTGGCCATTAAACATGTAGTAAGTTTATAGGTTATTCCTAGGCTAATGACCATACCTATAAACTAGCTAGATTTTCCGCTCATATTTTTGGTTTGTTCCTCATAATGACAGATCGCTGAAGATCGAAATCACTAAATAATAATCTGCACTTGCGTTTCAGGCTTCGTATTCTTCAAAAATAGCATTGTTAACACAAATCCTGTTTTTCTAGCAATTTTCCAAGTTTATTAGAACAGTATTTAAAATCTGTCTTTATTTTTGAGCCTTTGTCCCCTCTCTGTTTTAGGCTTTATCCGGATTTTTTACAACATGAGATAGAGATGTTAAACCCCATGGGTCCTTTTAAGCCTAGCTTTGTATCCCAGGGTGAGAATTAAACTCTGTACTTTATGCCCTGTGCATTTCCTATATACCTCTATATTATTTATACTTGCTGTGTTAAATTCCACTGGTGTATTCTGTTCATTCCGGTTTTATGTCTATACTGACTTTGTAAACCTGTGATACTTGTACTTTGAGTAACACTGTTGGAGCTTTTCTCCCCGGGCCTCCACTGAAAATGGGTTTTGACCCATTTGAACTTTCCTGGTTACCAAATGTCAAATAAATTAAATAAATCTCTAACGACAAGAAACAACATAACAACTGTGTCAACATCATGCAGAATCAAATCTAAAAGTTTCAGCTTTTATAGAGCAGGATCTCATTAATACCCGGGGCTTTCATTGCATTAGCATCAATTGCCATTTAAGATCACATTTATTAAAGTGGTCATTATTGATAAACAAATATAAGAGATTAAAAGAGCTTTATGATGATTTTATTCATGGTTTGCCCTTTAAGGATTTTTTTGTATATAACAATGTCTGCTGTTATTGGTGGAATTTGGTTTTGGAGGGGTATTTAAATGTTGCTTGATTGTTGATTCTTTTTTTTTTTTTCCCCCAAAAATTTTATTTTGAATTTTTCAAAGGACCAAACAGCATCACCAATGTATTACACTGTGTACAAAATTAAAGGTGAACATTATTTGTATATCAATATTTACAACTGTACAAAAGTGCTATCAATTATTTTGTTGCATCCATTTATCCAGTTTGCCTTGTTATGGAGAAATCTTGTCATTACACACACACACATTTTATATATGTGTATGTATTTTATATATATATATATATATATATATATATATATATATATATATGTATATGTGTGTGTGTATGTATATATATATAATATATATATATATATATATATATATATATATATATGTGTGTGTATATATATATATATATATATATATATATATACACACACACACATAATATCTATATTGATATGTGTCTTTATGATGAGGGTGGATTAAGCAGAATTTTAACTATCTGTTCCCATATTTTTAGTTTCTTAATACTGTTATTTTTTGCATCAATTACTCATTTGTGAGCTAGCTTGTGTTTATTTGCCATCTTTTTGAATTCGGTCCAACTGATATTCATTCTGCCCCCCCCCTCCCCCCCAATTTGGATGCTATGTATAGTTTCATTAATAGGAATAATGTGATATGTATGGTTGCTTGATTATGGGATATTCTGATATTCCCGGGGGGGGGGGGTGAAGCTGTGTGTATTCCCATGTAAGAGTTGCTTTTTCATAGCCTTGTTTTTGTAGTTGGATTTTTAAGGAGTTCCATAATTTAAATACGCATTTGCAGTTCTAAAACATATATGAGTTGGATCTGCTTTTGCTTCCTGTGACCTACAATATGGACAGTTTGGTGAATTAGAAGAATTAACTGTGTAATACTGAGGGGGTAAGATATGTATTGTTGATCGTGAGTTGTGTGTAAGTTAACCTTTTCATAGGCAATGATTTATGTGTTAATGTTAAAGCTTGATTTTATTGTTGATCAGTTATTGATGAGTTACTTTTAAGTCAATAGTTAGAAATAAGTATATTGTCTTGGAATTTGATCTCTGCTATTTGTACGTGTTGGATATAATTTTTTTCCCAGATAGCATTTTTGTTCCATAGAGTTTCACAATTGTTTGTGTCCACCTTGTTTAATTTGGTGTTTTTGAAGATGTTTGAACATGCTTCTCTGATTTGTCTCAAGATAATTGTGTATGATTTTGGTAAATTAAGTCGAGATCTCAAGTCTATAATTGTATAGTTGTGGCAAGGGTAGAGATCTTGAATTCTCAAGTCTTTTAATAAAGGGTAGTTTAAGGTTTATCATTGAGTTGTTAATTTTTATGTTTGGGTTATCGATTGGTTGAAATATGTCCATTGCTGGCCCAAGATCTAGGGAACAACTTAAGTATAATAATGGAATGTTTAGAGGGTCACTGATCTTATAAGCTGTTGTATCTTTTGTGGTTAGAAAAGGAAGTGCTCTAGGATTCATTTCTAGAGATTTGATATAGCTGTGATATATTTTCAGCCAGATAGGAGACCATTTGTTGGTTAAGGGGCAAATTATGCTATCTTTAGTATTCTGCTACTATTGATAATTGTATAGTTTAAAATCTCATAAGTTTAAATCCCCTTTTAGCTTTGGCAGAGAGAGTTTTCGGTATGATATTCTTGTTTTTTTAGGCTCCCAAATGGACTTGGCCAGGAACATGTGCATTTGTTTGAAGAAGTTGTGTTATCACTTGTGTGATTATAAATGTGTAAATAACTCTGGGAAGAATATTCATTTTGATTGAGACCTTGGGTAGGAATGGTATTTTGAGATTGTTCCATCCTAACATTATCTCATATTCCATTTATTCAGTATATTATTCTGATAAAAAAAAAAATCTTTTTTGTTTTGGAAAAACGTAATCCCGAGATGTTTAGTTGTCTTTTATTTAATTGTGTAAAAGTGGGATTAATGATAGTTTGGGAGGATTTAAGGGGGGAAAATATATATTTTTAATTACGTTTATAATTAGATAAACTTGAGAAGTAGTCAATTGCTTTTAGTAATTTGGGTATGTCAGTGCTGGGGGTGGTGAAGTAAATGTTTAAATCGTTGGCGAAAGCTGTGTAAAAGATTTTAGAGTTGAAGTAGATGGATGGTTATGATATGTTTTCTGTTTAATGTACAGGAACAGGACTTTGAGGTATAGCATGAATAAGAAGGGGGAGAAAGGGCATCCCTTTCTCATCCCATTTTTAATCGTTATTCTGTTTTGATAAAGTTCTGTTAATATATATGTTAGTATAAAGGTTTTCATATGGTATTTTAATTATTTGTATAAATTTGCTAGGGAACCCAAAGGGTAAGGTAAGAGATGAAGTAAGAAAGTGGTATTCACCGTCTATCAAATGCTTTATGGGCGTCAACCACCATTGTGTATATGGGAGTTTTCTTAATGTTTGCAAAGGTTATCATGGCTTCAAGAGTTGTGGTGTTATCACAAGTCTGTATGGAGTAAAACATGATTGTTCCAGAGAAATAATGTTCTTTAGTCTATTTGCTAGAATTGAAGTAAGAATCTTAACGTCTAAATTTAGTAATGATATTGGTCTGTAGCTACTAGGGTCTTTAGGATCCGATTTATTCTTTCAAAATAAAAATGTTTTTTGAGACATTAAAATGTACGTCATTTATTTTGTTTATTATGTAATTTAGTACCTGTTATAATATTTTAGCAACTAGTGGTGTGAAGCCCTTGTAAAATTCTGGTGTGAGGCCATCCGGACCTAGAGCTTTATTTATTTTTAATTGTGTCTATTTCTTTTGTTGATTTTGGGTTTGTTAGATTATTTTGTTAGTATCTAGTTACAGGAAGATTATATCTTGAAGGAAACTCTGTCCATTTCTGAAGATAAAGATTGTTCTCCTCCATAAATCTAAGTATAAAGTTGTTCAGAAACGTTTTATTATAGTCTGGTTATTTAAGTATGATTTGTTCTGGTGGTAAATTTATGTTATAATGGGAGTGGATTTGTGTAGAGTAATTAATCTTGCTAAGGCCCTGGAAGCCATTAGAGTATTTGGCCAAGTTTCTCATTTCATTAAATAAGTTTCTTACCTCTTTTAGGTATAGTTCTCTTTGTGTTTTTCTTAGGAGGTCTTGGGTGTTTTCCCTAGGACCTGACATTTAGTTCCAGTTCTAATTGCTTTATTTTTTCTTGTAATACAAATTCTTCCATGGAGAATAATTTTTTATAATGCGTTGCTTTGTTAACCAAAAAGCCTCTAATTTGAGCTTTTGTTGCAGCCCATTCAATGTCTAGTGGTAGTTGTGACTTGACTAGATTTAAAGTTAGGGAGTTTAGTAGTTTTGCCTTCTACCACGTCTTGCTTAGTTAAGAGAGTGGAATTCAATGTCCAGTTGTAGCCTGTTAGATTGTTGTTGTTGATGATTATTCTGAAGAAGTCTCTCTTATTTTAAGAGACGAAAGTGCTTAATAAAATATCTTGCTGCACTGATTTGTTGCCTGTCCCAATCGTTACAACACAAAGGGATTTTGCAGTTTTGGTTTATGTTTTATTTCCCGTGTTTGTATTAGTCTGTTTTTGTAAATAAATAAATAATGTCTGTAAGGTAAACATTATAACCATTATGCCAACCCCAATCCCTTTTATGTTATCAAGTTGCAGCGTTGCAAACAGGTCTTTATTTTAAAAAATGTTTTGTTACATCAGGCTAGCTTTTAGTTGTAGGCTAGGCAAATTTTATTTATGAGATTGTTAGTCATGGTTATTATTATCTTTTGTGCCCTTTATATATTTATTAGTTTTCCATGGATTAAAGCTGTTATTGAAAAGTTGATCTGACAAAAGTCCAGTTTGTGGACAAAGTGCTTATCATAAATTAAACCAGAGTTGTTCTGGTGACTAAGCCTGTTTGAATTTTTCTTCAGTACCCTCATTGACATCTGAAGTTTTGGACTGTTTCTTACCTTACCGTTGCTAAATATTTTAAATGTTTAAGTGTTGCTTTTTTTTTTATTTTTCCCAAATTACAAGGGAGTGAATTCAGTCTCTACCTTAACTCTGGGGATAGCTATCTCCTCGGATCTCTCTTTTTTTGAGTATGAAGTGAAAACTTAATTGCTTTATATTTGTTTTACCTTACCTTTGTGTTCCTTTTGCTAAGGTTGTAGCCTAAAAAATGTATCCAGTTGTAATGTAAGTGGTGTTCATAGCTGTTTCTGTGACAAGATCCATTTATGTGTAGTTTTTTATTGTGTAAGAAAAAAATGCCTCACTCAGCATGGTCAACATCAGAGCTTCAGTTTTTTTTCTGTTGTGTATCTTTGCAGCATTTTAATTTCAAAAGACTTTTGTGAGGAAGCATTCCACAGTATTTCAAGTGTCCACATGTGGTTTAGATTTTAGCAGGGTTTCCCCTACTGTTGTATAATCTCCGATTTCTGTTCATTTTTAGAAACTATAGTGATAATTTAGCCCATTCAAAAGTACATGTCTGTAACATGTTTGCTATATAATTCTGCGGAGTAAGACTTTTGCATTCTTTTGGAGTGTTCCTGGAAATCCTTTGTATTGTTGTTGTGCAAAAAATATCCCATGGTTTTTTAAACTATGTTATTTCATTTTTATTAAAAATAGAATCCCACACACTGCCGTTTTGGTGCATTGTATAATGTAAGTTTTATTAATTGAGAGCTCAGTGTGATGGTTGCCAGATGTTTCTTGGGGACAACAGACGAAAAATAATTGATGCCATGTGAGTGAATTACTTAAACAAACATCGCTGAAAATATTTTTAAATGCATGCAGTAAAAATTAAAAGGATTGTGTTATGTTTTGGAATTACAGTAAGGAGTTTATAAATTTAATGACTGAAGAAGGGTTTGGTATCTTCTTGCAGTTATTTGCCCTGTAAATTTTGGAGTGATGCATCTATCTCTTGAAAAAAAATTAGACTGTGTAAGAGTAGAGTTCTAATTTTATTATGACAAACTAACAAAATATTTGAGTTGGAACAAAAATTGAGAGGCCTCTGGAGAGGTGTCTGTAACCTCTTTTTGTTTGGAAAACTGGCTTCAAGAGGAATGTCTGCCTTGCATTATGGCACAGAAGGCTATGCCAGCTGGATATGCCAAATTTAAAATTCTTAGTGATTTGTGGAGGCACTCTTGGAAATAAAATTGCACAAAACAATGAAATAGTCTGCCTCTGCAGAGATAAGACTAATGTGGACCTTATTTCAGATGCAAGGGGTTTTGCTTCTGTTAAAGTTCAGAGTAGGTCAGATATGAGATGCGACTTGCTCAGTAGTTTGTTGGAGTTTGTAGGAGTTTGTATTTATAGTACAAGCCTGTACTTAATGTTGTGGCTTGTGGGGTGGGGGGTAGGTCCTTGGATGTGGAGAACTTTTTGTGTGTTGTGGTAAGTTTTTATCCAGTCTTGTCTTTCGGCTTATCCCGGTTAGGGGTCGCCACAGCAGAACTCTGGTCCGCTAATGTTTGGTAGTGGATTTTTATGTGCCGAGTTACCAGCCCTGACGCACAATCTTCAACGAAGGTACGCCCATTCACGCATGCCTCCCCACAGAACACGCTCTAGCTGAGAATCGAATGGGACAACGTCTTGCTGTGAGGCGACAACACTACCGCAGCACCACTACCGCGGGTTCTAAGTTTTGTCCAGTCTATTTTTACAAAATGCTAGTGATGTTTATAAGATTGGGGCAAAGACCTTGTTAGTTGATGGGGGGGAAAACAGCCTAGCTTATCCTGCTTCTGTAATAAATATATATTTTAGGTATTAAAACTTTAACTTTTAGTCAGCCTTAATTTCTTATGGTTATTTTTTATGGTCTAGTTAACTAGACCTGGTTGAGGGTTTTTTTTCAAAGAAGAATGTAAATGTGGTGCTCCAGTAGTCTGGTAAGGTCTCCTTAAGCTGCTGTAAAACATGTACAAACTTGTGACAATAACAAGGAGTTGTTTTCGCATGCTTTTCCTGAAAGATACGAACTCTGACAGTGTAAAATGTTTACGGACTTCACTGCTCACTACTTTATTGGAAACCCCCCTCTGTTTACTGCCCTGCTGACACCGTCCATTAACTGTTTATGCCTTTGAAAACAGACAAAAATGTTGATCTTTTCCCATAAGTACAACTACATGGAGCACATAAAGCCCCACGCAGTACACACAATTATGATAGTCTCATCGGTCAAACCCCAAAATTATGTGCTAGTGACATGGATGGTAATATTGCTTCTTCAAATTTGTGGCCATCCATGTATCGAACAGAAAATAAGGTGAGTATGATCGCTGAACCGATAGCTTGGAAAAGAGCCACTTGTCCTGCTCGGAATGTGGTTGCAATAGACAGAATGTGGTTGCGATAATACGCAAGTACCCATTTTTTTGATAACCTTTATCAGAGGATATTCACAGAATATGTGAATGTGAGAAATTGGTGTTCGGTGAGGGTTTAGGGCAAAAACATTTTAAAGAGCTGTTAAAGTGGAAATTGAGTAACCTTATGAACTATGCTCCCAGGCAGAATATTTTTACATATTGTTAGAAAGTACATAAACACTTTCTTTATATTACTGAAAAAAAATAGCTCTAACTTGTAAAACCTAATTGCATTTTCATGCTTTCATTTAATACATTAGAGAACATAGCTTATTGTACACTCTGCATCTTCAGTAGATAACTCCAGAAGATGTCTTTGGAAAGTCCTTTTCTGTATTTGAAAAATTTTTATGAGTGAAGACGTTGAAGACGTTGAAGGCTGAAGTACTACATTCTTCTGATCATGTTCTTCTAAATCCTAACCTTTGGATATTCCACCAGTGGGGGGTATACTAGTCACTTTTTCCCCCAGTATTGATGTAGTCTCCCCTGTTCAGTACTCGAGGGTCACATAACCCAGTAAAACGGAAGAAGGGACTGTCTTCCCTCAGACCTTTCAGAGAGTAAACTATATTTTTCTGTTATGGTTTTAGCTAGTTATTTATTTATTTATATTTTTTTGTTCTATTTGTCATGCTCGAGGGTTATGGTTTGGAGAAGTGTAGGCTTACAGCAGTGTAACCAGTCAAAGGTGAAGCCACCAATACAGCAGAGGTTGAAAAATGTCAAGCACAAGGACATTTTTACTTCAGGAACAGAAAGTCAGATTCATTTGTGTGCCATGTAGTAAGGCAAATAATTTAAACAAGTACAGCACATTTTGCTCACATTTGGTATGAGACGCATCTTTCCACTAGTGAGTAACAACATAATTTAAGTGTCTGTTAAAAGCTCTTCGAAGTAGATAGTTTTTTCCACCTCAGGAAGAATGTGGGAGAGGATCTGTCACAACTTGAAGTAAAAACTGGATGTCTTAAAACGGGTCTCCTTCTAATGACCGAAACGCCGATTCGCCGACAGGGAAATAACCGACACGAAACGACCGACAACGCAGTTGACCGACACGCTCGAATCCCGACAGACGGAAGACCGACAAGGGGAATGTGTAAGCGCGACCTGGTAAGTATGCGATGGTGAGGGATTTAGGAGTAGGGAGCGGACAGGTAAGTGTGCAATACTCAGGGATGTAGGGTTAGGATGTGTGATAGGTGAGTGTGCGGTAGTGTCGGAGCTTGGGGGGGTGTGTAAGTGAGTTAGGGTTAGGGTGCAGGTAGGGAGAGTGTGCGGTAGTGTCGGACCTTAGGGTTAGGGTTTGGGTTAGGGCTAGTGGATATGTGTTGTAGTGTACTGTGTTGTTTACGTGTAGTGTGTCGGTGTTATGGTGTTCGGTGTTTCGCGTTGTCGGGTTTGTGTGTTGTCGGTTTTCTGGCGTCGGTTATTTCCCTGTCGGCGAATCGGCGTTTCGGTCATTAGAAGTAGACCCCTTAAAACATGTAATTCAGCTAGTTTATTTTGTTGAGCATTTACAAGTACTATCAAAGTGGTTAGAGCTGCTTTGATAACCCAAATCGGAGTAATTCAAGCAAAAAAGTGAAACCACACCTTTTGGCCACATAACCTGGACCGAAACACTAAAGGCGGAGGCGTGTCCATATTCATTAAGGATATCCACACCTCCAGGCTAGTTGCTCAACGTTTTCTGGAATTCATAAATTCCAATGCCATGGATCAACTTAACCACACCCCCACCAAGGGCAGCCCTATCCTAGACCTGGTTATTACCAACATGGGCAACCAGTGCTCCACACCAGAGGTCAGTTCCTCGTTGGTCAGATCCGACCATAAGCTAATCACCCTAGACATCCGCCCCCCCCATTAGGGAAACCACAGTAAAAAAATTTCTCCAAAGCCAAATTCACGTTTCTTAAGATAGAAGTGGCAAACTTCACGACACCCATGCTGGCGGACAATAGAAGTATGATTGCTGAATCCTACACAAATGCACATTATAAGCACTTGCACGAGTGCAGGGATTGTGCAGTCCCTAACAGAACCAAGATGCTATCCTCCAAAAAAAAAATAAGCCAATCTGGTGGTCCCCTGCCATAAACAAACTCTACAACAGAAGAAAGAAACTGTTGCAAAAAAAGAGTAAAATCCCATGATTGGAGAAACTCCCTGGTCAGCCTCAGTAAGAAGCTGAGATCCCTCAAAATCCTCCAAAGCTAGTTATGAAAACAAAATCGCCACTGACTCTAAAGGCAACCACAAAGCATTCTATAGCTATGTCAAGAATCTCAGTGGCAACACTCAGATCTGCTCTGAGTTACAGCACAATGGCACTAAATATACAGAACCAACTGATATTGCCAACATTCTGGCAGATAGGTTCAGTGCTAACTTTACCCCTCTGTCATCCCCTAAAGGGCCCATCTCTCTATAGCAGAAGAATGCAAAGTTCCTGTAATCACGGCTGCACAGGTAAACACACTATCCAAAGCCAAGAACCCAGCATCCATCGGACCTGACTACATCCCAGGCTGTGTTCTACATGAACTACAGAACGAACTGGCACCCCACCCAAGTACCATCTTCAATCATAGCCTCACCTCAGGCTATGTGCCCACTGAATGGCGCACAGCAACAGTTATCCCACTCCACAAACGGGGAGCCACCACAGACCCCGGAAACTACCGCCCCACTAGCCTATCATCATGGAACTTATAAACAATGACATTGGTAATCCCCAAACTCAGGACCCCACTCGGCTCGGGTTTGTAAAATACAGATCATGTCTCCTAAACCTGATAGACTTCTTTGAAGCAGTCACCAAAGCCGTAGATGAGGGTAAGGTGGTTCACACATCCTATCTAGATCTCGCCAAGGCTTTCAACACCATCCCCCACTCTGGAATTATAGATAAACTCACTAAACTAGGTATAAATCCCTATGTCACAAGATGGGTTGCCAACTGGCTCACTGACAGAACCCACACTGTGAAAGTCGCAGACTCCAAATCCAGCTTCAGACCAGTGACAAGTGGAGTACCACAGGGTTCAGTCCTGGGTCCTCTCCTGTTTTGGTATCTACTTCTCTGAAGTACAGGCCAACACAGAAGGTCTTTGGCTAACAAAGTTCGCAGATAACTGCAAACTAGGAGCCATAATCAAAACTCCAAAAGATGTGGACATCCTACAAAAGGGCCTCGCTGAGACAGATGCCTGGTGTCAAAGCCATGGCCTCAAGCTCAATGCCAAAAAGTGCATTGTCATCTCTTTTGGTAAAAACTCAGTACCCATGAACTACCACATAGGTGGTAGTCTACTTAACACAGAAAGTGTGATAAGAGACCTTGGGACACAGGTGGACAGTAGTCTCTCCTTTGATAATCACATCGCCACAGTAGTCAGGAAATCTTTGTGTGTGGCACACCTCATCACAAAAGGTTTCTCATCCAGGAAAGAAAGAGGTCATTGTTCCCCTCTACTCATCACTCATTAGACCCATTATAGAGTATAATGCCCCTTTTTGGTATGTACCTCACAAGACATATACAACAACTGGAAAGGCCACAGAAATACCTCACAAAGAGGATTACCGGCCTCGAAGAGATGCCCTATGCAGACCGTCTCAAAAAACTGCAGCTTTACTCCGTTGCATATCGTCTACTTAGCTTTGTGTGTTAGGCAGAGATCGACTCTGTCAAACCCAGAGCTTTTAGACATGCTCCACTTAAAGAAATCCCAATTCCTACGAGCTACACGCTCTAGGGCCCTAAACCTCGTCACCACAATAAACAGAACATGCTGGAGGGATAGATTCCTGTCCCAGAGACTTCCCATACTCTGGAACAAACTACCTATCTATATCAAACAAAGCTCCTCATTAGCACTCTTCAAGAAAAATCTTGATGATTGGATGGGAGATAGGAAATTCACCCCGGGGATCACTTCTGTGGCTCTGATCGACAGTGGCACAGGAAAATAATTTTCTTGGGTGGCAAAAGCCAGGGTACATTTGGCTAGGCTTATATAGGCCATAGGGCCAATAGCCTAGTACCTACCTATGAGCATGGGTCCTGGAACCTGTGTAAGATGCCTGTGACCCACACTACTGCTGTTATTTTTACATGGAAGTTTAAAAAATATATATGATTTTATTACATCCAGCATGAGTCAAAGGGGCCTTAATGTGGATTCTAGGGGGAGGGGTTCCAAGATCACTTTACATTAGCAGGTCCATTGAGCTACAATAACCATACCTACTTAATCGTTCTGATGCAGTAAAACAGAGTACAAACCTGTAATTAAATACTGACAACCATAATTTATTCATGCTTTTTGTCAGCTGGGTTAGTCCACTAGGCCTGTGGTCTCATTTCAGGGGAGACCTGAGGTGGTATTCATACTGACTAGTAGAAATTTGGCAAGGACACCTGGGAACTTTCCCTACCCATTGGCAAGCAGGGACTCTGTTCTGAGACTTCCTACTTTCAGTCCAGGCGCAGAAGCAGTTCAGAGAAGAGTTTGCTGTCCGGAGGAGGTGTTTGAAAAAAAAAAAAAAAAGTTGAGCGAGAGAGAGTTTGAAGATGATGTGAAGTGCAAAGGAAGTAGAGTCATTGCAAAAAGGTGTAATAGGAGAAAAGGTATGCAAAGGAGTGATGCTAATATCCATATTGAATGAGAAGGGAGACAAATGAAGAGTGATGCGAAGGCTGTCAAGCCTTCACTGGGTTTGGAACTTTTGTTTAGGGAGAGAGCAAGTTGCAACCTGGATCTACCAATTGGAAAGGTTGTGGGATGTTTATTTAAAAGGCATGATGAATAAGAGTGAACCAGAGAGTGAAAAAGCTGTGTTTGAGGATATTATGGAAGGAGTACAAGAAGAAGTGGAGGAAATGAGAGGTAGTCTTATGCACAAATTGTGAAAGGTGGAGAGAAGAAAAGAAAATGAATTTGAGAAAAAATAACAACTGTACTAACTCAAGTATTGACTGCCAGAGTTTGTTAAATCGGCAGATTTACTATGCTTTTTTTTACAAAAAGCATAGTAAATCTGCAGAAAAAAGCATCAGCATTGGAAAAAGAGGGTATCCCTCTTGTGATGCATGAAAATAAGATTGTGGAAGGTATTAAAGGGATAAAAGACGTGGATATGGTAGAAGAGAACTGCTACGGTAATAAAGGATGAAAAGATTATTAAGAAAATTGATGAGATGTTTTATGTAATAGGGTCTATATGGAATGAATAAAAATATTTAATGGAAAATTGATGTCAGAAATGCTAAGTAAGATTTTGGTTGTGGGAAAAAAAATGGGGTAAGATAAGGAATGTAAATAAGAATTAAATGTATAGAAAAGTGTAAGTAAATAGATTATAAGTGAAAAAGATGTAAATAATGTATAACATATAAATATTGTAAACATGTTTAATAAAGAATCCCCACTCATTGTTGCGAATGGGACTCGTTTTGGAATAGCATTTCCTGTTTCCATTCCAGGTGCAGAGGCCGCCCAACGAAACTGTGGCAGATGGAGAGAAGGAGATGGAGTGGTGAAAGAAATGGAGGAGGAAGCAAATATTGAGACTGGAGAATGTGTGCAGGATTCTTAGAAAATGTTTCAAAGAAATCTGTTGAATGGAGATGAGTCAGCAAGTGATGGATGTATAATTATAACCCTCCAATCGGGAGGGTTGGGGGATAATTTAAAGAAATGGTGGTACAGAGAGAGTCAGAAAATGAAGATGATGTTTCCTGGGGGGGGGGGCCTTATAGAGAAAATACGAAAGGAGGATGCAGAGACAGTCCTGAAGAACAAGGTCTATATTACAAGATTGAAACTTTTTAGGTGGTCTAATACCTAAAGCTCGATCCAAAAATAGCAAAAGCTGAAAACCTTGAACGTCCACTTCCGTGAATTTTTCGTCGGGGGGGGGGGTTGCTTTGCTGTTATGGGGAATTTGTCCTTTTCTCCAATGTAGAGCGATCTCGGAGTTGGTATGTTTAGTTGGTGGGGTGGGGGGCACAGCCATGCTACACAATGGTAAGGATTCAAAGTAAAGACAACTGGACATGTATGAAGTGTGGGACAATTTAACTCGCATGCTTTTTGCACCCAAAGGAACTAAGGGCATTTATTCTCATTAACAGAGACATTTTGTAACGTTATATTTGATACTGTTTTAGCCGCGGTGGTGCAGCGGTAGCGTTGTCTCCTCCCAGCAAGAGGTTCTCCCGTTCGATTCTCAGCTGGAGCACCTTCTGTGTGGAATCTGCATGTCCTCCCCACTGTCAAGTGGCAATCGAAAGACATGGGAGTGCCTTCGTTGAAGGTTGGATGTTGAGCTGGCACCGTAAAAATGTACTGCCAATCATTAGTGGACCAGAGTTCCGCTGTGGCGACCCCTAACCGGGAAAAGCCAAAAGAAGAACATATTTGATACTGTTTTTTCCCAATGGAAATTTTTTTGAAGAGTGTGAAGGACTGTAACCCATGGAATCTTTGTGAAAAAGCATTTAACAGGGAAACAAAAACAATATAGGTAGACAGACTTTGAAAGGAGATTTGAATACTTTATGTAAAGAAATACTGGACATTGTAGAAGTTTTGTGACAAAATAGGTTTATGGTGGCTGGGATTGTAATATTGTGTTAAAAACGGAGAGAAAATTATACATGTGCCAGGCATGATAAATGTGGAGGGACATAGGGGTGTTTTGTAAAATACTGAGGACAACCCAAAATGTGTATCTGCTCAAAGGATCCCCACTTCTTTTGATAAAAAGCTATGGGATATTTTACATCCACCTGAATCTACTACCATCTCAGGCAGATGGACCTCAGTTTAATGTTCCGCCCAAAGGATGGCACACCCAAGAGTACAGTACCCCCTTTGTGTACTGTATGTCAGTACTGGAAAATTTAAAGTACCTGATTTGAGACCAGAGTCCACAGTATTCTGCACCAAAGGCTACTGTGCTATATATTGAGCTTCTGAGATTTCAAAATACATTAGTTTTTGCAACCCTGGAAAACAACACTGATAAAGACACCATGATAAGCAAATGCAGCAGCATGAACTCCCTGGTTTGCTGATTTTACTCCAATAGAAATAATTTAGATCTGAATGCTTTTGGTAGTACTATACTTTTAGCTTATTTGGTCAAGAATTCTGGACAGTGCCAAAAAAAGTCAGAGGAAGGGGGTGATAAAATGAAGAATGATTGTAAAATGTTATTCTAATTTGCATACAAAGTGAATAGATCATCATCTTTTGTATAAATATGCATTTTTGAACAATAAATACAAAATCCAGTGATTGATATTACTGACTGTGTAATCGCAAGTGATTTACCAGAAAATCAAATATGGTATGAGGGATGGGACAGACATTTGAAATACAATCACAGACCTTTTACAAAAATAGTAGCAGTTGAGATGTATGGGCCGTAGGCTTATGGGAGGTTACTAGGCTGTCGACCCGGGGTAATTTCAAGCCTAGCCATTTATCCTAGTGCAATACCATAGACACTCAAAAGAGAATGTCTGGTCAAAATAGCCCATTCCAGCATTTTAATATTTTTGTTGGATATGCAGGATTTTAAGTAATGCTGTTGTGATTTTCTGAATGTTATAACAATCTATTAAGTTTCAGCAGAAGAATGTATAGTCTTATTGACTGAGTTAATTAAAACTACGTATCTTTAAATTTGTAGGCTGAAGCTTCTTCATTGTCTAACGGATTAGTATGGTTTGACATTACCATAACATCCATAGTACCAGCAAGCTAGAATTAAGGAGACCACAGCCATAGTCAACTTTCCATCGTCAAAGTATGGAACACTATACTATCTCTTGTAGGGTAAAAAGGTCCCACACACAAAACGATCAGTAAAAACCAAAAGAAAAATGTAGCAGCAAGGTTAGGCTTTCCACTGTGCAATTCCTTAAACCTCTTGTATTAGAGGCAACATGGGATAATATGCAAATGATCCTGTAAGAACATCAGGTGTTTCAGCTGTGAAATGTGCATGTTCATAGCTTGAGGGGTTTGGCTTTATTGGCCTGAATTTTTCCATTAATAGACTTTTTAAAAGAAAAAGTCATGGACATTCAAAATTGCCATATAGCTAAAACACCTGATGTAGTTAAAGGTTTATTTGCATATATTTTATTTATTTTATTTTACATTTGTTGACCGGGCTAGTCTAACTGGATATATGTCCATTTGCAGTAGAGATTCGGGGAGAAAAGCTCCACATAAGCAAAACTTACAACTTCAGGTACAGATAAATAATTATGTAACAGCTTAAGGTACAGTATTATTTTAAGCTGAAGAATACACGTTATATAGACAAATATTATTATTAAAGGAGCAGAAGATAAGAAACAGAGCAACAAACCATTTTCAAGTGGCACACTAAGAAAGAGAGGTGAAGAAAAAATACACAAATGTAACGGCTCAAGGAGCAGTATTTAGCAGAGAGTTGTACCATTTAACCTCTAGTAGCATAGCAGCTTAAGGGAAGCATGTAGTAGGAAGTATAAAGAACGTTTATATGGATGTTTTTATTTGATAAATAGATTACTGCTGCTAGCTATGCAAGTACATAATTAGAAAAATATTATGAGTCCAACTGTTATAAAGACTAAAAAAGTGAAGGTGAGACTACAGTCTGAGGCATGGCGAGAGTAGGAATCAATTGCAAATGGTAATGTGGGAAGGCTGCAGAGAAAGTGGTGGTAAGATTAGTCTGGGTTACTACATGGGCATGACCAGTGGTTACAAAGGTGTTGTCTGAGTTGTGTTTTGAACATTTTCACTGAGGAGAGAGAGGAGAGTTCATTGGGAAGGAGGTTCCAGGATTTGCCAACAGTGTTGGCGAACAGAGTCACCAGCCTTATGTTTGGATTTGCCTTTGGATACCAGTACTTTATTGGCTGAGCGAAGGGTTGTCAAATTACTATAGGGGGTAAGAAGGCTAGTAAGTATAGGAGAATTTTTTGGAAGATAGAGGATCGTATGGGCGATAATAAGTTGTTTAATTTGAAGTTGATTATGAAGTTCTAGCCATCCTAGTTGCTTTAGGTTTTGACAGTGGCGAGTTCTAAATGAGGAACCAGTAGCAAATCTGGCAATATTGTTGTAGGAGGTAGCTAGTTCGTTAAGGTTGTTTTTTGATAGGTTTGTATAGATGGGACAGGCATAGAGGACTGTGGAAATTAGATGGGTGAGGGCAGTAGTTGTTCTAGCTGTTGGAGTAAGGAAGGGTTTAATCCTATAGAGGGAGCCTAATTTTCTGTTTAATGTTTTTATTGTTGTGTTAATATGTATGTCAAAGCTAAGATTATGGTCTATTGTAACCCCTAAGAGCTTGGTAGTTGGGTCAGGAGATATAATGATACCATCATTGGATATAACTGTGAAGTGAATTGGGGGGGACCTTTTTGTGGGAGTGAAGAGTAGTAGTTTTGTTTTTTTTAGGATTCGGGAGGAGGCTATGCTGTAAGAACCATCTTTCTGCGCTGTTGAATACTGTTTGGGTAATGGCCTGAAGTTGAGGTGTAGAGGTAGCTGAGCATATTCGTGTGGAGTCATTAGCATATTGGATACATGTAGGAATTATCAGATTGAGATCATTTATGAAAATTGAGAATAGGAGAGGGCCTAAGATAGAACCTTGAGGGACTCCTAGGGTGATAGGAAGGTGAGAGGATAGATTTATTTTCTCAGAGCACAGCCTGTTGCCTTTCCTCAAGGTAGGATTTAAACCATTGTAAAGCCTGTATATCTAGTGAGAGAGAACCAAGTATATTCAAGAGAAGTTGATGGTTGACCATATCAAAGGCTTTTGATAGGTCAATAAAGAGTGCTGAGGATAGAGTATTGTTTGTTATTGTTAATACAATCAGAAAAGGATAGGAGGGCTGTGGTGGTACTATGGTGAGGCCTAAAGCCATGCTGGCAGTTATTTTTCAGTAGGTGGTCTAGTAGTTGGCAGTGGATACATTTTTCCATAATTTTAGCTGAAGGGGAGAGTAAAGCTATTGGGCGGTAGTTTGAGAGTTCATTTGAGTTGCCTCCTTTTGTGGAGTGGGATAATATGGGAAACTTTCCAGATAGATGGGATTGTTCTTCGGTGATGGTTCCTATTTATAAGGATGGAAATAGGAAAGGATATTGCTGCTGCAGCTGTCTGTAGATATTCTGCTGGTAGATGGTCAGCTGAGGAGGTGCAAGGTTTTAGTTTATGAAGAGTGCAGATGAGGGACGTTGGGACTGGTTGTAAATTAAATGATGGGGTTAAAGTCGACAAGGAGGAGGATGATAAATGCGTGCTAACAGGAGGTAGTGAGTTGGCGAGAGTTTGGACTGCTTCAGTAAAGAAGGTATTAAAGGCATTAGCAATATGCTTAGGACTTTCATAGTTGGATTCTGTTGGGGTGGGAGTTTTGGACCGTCCTGGGTGGAGGACTCTGTTAATGCCTGCCCAGAACTTTTGAGGTTTATATTGATGGGTTTGCTGGTTGTTGTGATAGAAGTTTATTTTATCTAGTACTATAGACTTTTTGGTGGTATTTCTCAACTGTCTAAATGTTAGATGATTGGCTAGGTTTTTAGTTGCTCGCCATTTGGCTCAGAGTTTATTTCTTTGTATAATTTTGTGTGTCTTATTTGTTAGCCATGGAGCGGTTTTTGTCCTATTTTTCATTGAGCGGGATGGGACATGATGGTCCAGGATTTCTAAGAATTTGACATTAAAGTAGGATGCAGCTTCGTCTAATTGGAGGTATTTTAGGGTTGACCAGTCACATGCTTTCAGTTCAGTTTGGAGGTTAATAGGGTTAAAGTTTTTGTTGGACCGAATGGTTTTATATAAGGTTGGTTTATGAGTATTAATCTTTTGTGTGATTATGTAGATCAGTCACTGATATCATCAGGAAGGATTCCTGCATCATAAGAAAGGGGCTGACTGTTTATTAGTATCCATTCTAGAGTTTCTTTGTTGTTGGGTTTATGGATCCTGGTGGGGAGGTGATAGTTTGAGAAAAAACGTAAAGGTTTATGTGGGTACTCTGGTTGTCTGAGATGCAGGTATTCCAGTCAATATTAAAGTCACCCAGGATAATGGTTTCTTGTGGGTAGTAGGTTGACGGCCAGGAAAGAATATTTTCCAGGATGATTTATGTTGTTACCAGGAGTGAGGTAGGTGCATGTTCTATAGATTGATTTGTAGGTGTTGATTTGGAGTTTAGAAATAAGGATTTCCGTTTTACTAGTAGAAGGTGGTTGCACATCTTATTGGTGTTAATTGCAAATCTGCTTTGTATAGTATTGCTACACCCCCGCCCCTTTTGGTTATTCGATCTAATCTCATTATGTTGTATCCTGATGGGGTGATTTTCATTGTCCAGTGTTGCAGGTTTTAACCAGGTCTCTGTTAGGCAAAGTATGTCGAAGGAGTGGATATCTAAGAGGGTATGGAGGTGGGCAACTTTATTGTTTAGGCTCTGTATATTGAGGTGAGCTATGGGGAGGGAGTTTGATTATTTTGTGATGGTTTGAGAAGTAGAGTAATTTTGTTTAGGAGGGTTAGTGGTGGTGGTTGTGTTGGTGACATCCATCCAAACCCTGGCCCTATCTAAAAGTTTAGCATTTTTGTATCCCATTTTGTCTCTAATACAGGTGGTTTAAGAATTCTCACTGTGGAAAGTCTAGCCTTGCTAGATTCTTCCCATTTGTTGTACCCTACAAGAGATGAAAACCAAAAGAAAAATGTGTAACATTTACTAACAACTAGGGAAGGATCTCCCAACATGGTTAAAAATGTCTCTCTACTTGTTTTACCACATACACTGCTCTTAGGTCATTGTAAACTCCATCATGAGACACACTGATGTCCCTCTCACCAGGCTGAGTAAGGAGAAAGCCCGGTCAGTTGCTTGTCGGGGGCTAGGATCCGCTACATTATGCATGCACTCATGTCATTGGACCACAAGTACCAGTATGACTCGTAGTCCATGTGGGTGTAAATGACCTGAGACTTTCCTCCCTAGAATATATGAAGAGAGAAATCCTAGAGCTCTCAGAATACGTGTTCCAGGCTAGTATGAACCTAGCACTGAGCATCATTTTGCCTTTTCCAAGGATGATGCCACAGTACAAACAAAAGATGACTGACTTTAATAATTGGTTTAGTTTCTGGTGTCATTTTAGAGGGGGTGCAATATTTGTCAGCATGGAAGGGTATGATCAGCAGACCACTTCTTTGTTGGGATGGTCTGCATCTCTCCCCTCTAGGCTTTTGAATACTGGCTAAAACATTCTGTTCCCCCATAGTGCCTTTTTTTTTTTTGACAGTGCCAAAGTGGAAGTACTTCTGACTTAGCAAATCAAAACCAAGAAAATCTAAAGGTGTTACTGCTGAATGTTAGGAATCTAAAGAAAAAAAACTCCACTTCCTAGAAGCTTTCTTCACTCTAGAGAATACTGATGTCTGTGCGGTCATTGAGATGTGGTTTAAAGCTACAGAGAGCACACCGATAGTTTAAAGCTACAGAGAGCACACCGATAGTATAGGGTTGTAATGCCTTCCACACATTCTGAGCCCCCAAGCCTTTTTGTGTTGGAGGGAAGCCTTCTAGCTAATCAGTGGGAGTGGTAAGCACTAGGTAACCTGTCTACCACATAAGGAGTGGTTCTGGCCCAGAAATTGTAGTTATTGGCTGTTTGGGCAATCTTTTCCATCTTTCTCAACTTTCTGATTTGAAAGCCTACATTTGCACTTGTTTCGGTCCTGTAACTCGTCTAGTGCAGATACAGATTCTTGGTTTTAGCACTTAATTTGCTTATTCACGCTCAGCACTTGTTCAGAATGTGTAAGCACTAAATAAGCTACTAATTACTATAGCACTCAACCTTCCTCATTATGTAGAGCAAAACAGTTTTTGTACTTACTTTTTCTCGCTTGCGTAGAGAAAAACAGCTCTTGTGCTCACTTTCCTCACTTATCTAGAGGAAAGTAGTTTTTTATTCAGGCATGTCCAAGAGTCAGCTCCCAGTGTTCTTTCCTGTCTATCTGATGAATCTGGGCATCTTGAGGCAATATAGAAATTGCCTCATGTACACAGACAACCCTCTCCTCCTACCACCCAACACTACAACCTTTGAGAGATGCAATTATCTAGCCAAACTGGAGGTAAAGCTCTCTTCCAACAAAGACTGAATTTGACAGTCAAGAAGAAAAAGTAAACATTTGCACCACACTCCTCACATAGTCTCACTAAATCTATACCACCAAAATCCACACATAGTAACACAAAAACATTCGCGGAGGCTCTCCATAATCTGTCTAAGCAACCGAGACCTCCAAAGGAGAAGCACAAGCAACCTCCATCCCCCAACAGAACCCAAATGAGACGCAGCCCACAGACTCAGTGTGCCACTCAACCACAGCCAATAAGGCAAAACAACGTACCCAACACACTAGTCATAGGTGACTCTATAGTCAGGCACACTGATGTCCCACTCACCAGGCTAAACAAGGAGCAGGTTGCTGTCAGCTGCCTGTCTGGTGCCAGGATCCGCCACATAACCCACGCACTCAGGTCACTTCACAAGTACAAATATGACTGTCATTGTCCATGTTGGTGTGAATGACCCGAGACATACCTTCCTGGACTAAATGAATAGAGACATGGAAGAGCTCTTCGATCTTGTAGCCCAGGCAGGTATGACCTTGGCCGTGAGTAGCATTCTGCCATCGCCCATAATGACACCGCAGTACAAGAACAAAATGATTGACTTCAACAATTGGCTAAGCTTCTGGTGTCATTCTAAGGGATCCAGTATCTGTCTGCTTGGGATGATATGGTCGACAGACCACGATGCTTTGCCAGAGATGGCCTGCACCTGTCGCCCCTGGGATTCCGGATACTGGCTAAGGCTCTTGCCGCCCCTATAGTGCCTTTTTTAGGCAAGGTTCAAATGACAAATTCACCACTGTAACAGGAACAGGCAAGCAAAAACTAAGGGTAATGCTACTCGGTGCTAGAAGTCTAAATCTCAAAATGCACTCACTCGAGGCACTCCTCCTTAAAATGGAGAACGTTGATATCTGTGCAATGACTGAGACCTGGTTCAAGGCTCCAGAGAGCACCCCTGCACTACCAAGCTATAACTCATACCAGACTTTTCGGCCTTCTAACCTGGACCGAAACACCAAAGGTGGGGGTGTGTCCATATTCATTAAGGATATCCACATCTCCAGGCTAGTTGCTCAGCATAATGCATCCGAGGTTATCAAAGTGCAACTAACTCTTGGCAAAACTGCAATCCAAATTGTAGCTTGCTACAGATCCCCCACCATGGCCCTAACATTCCCAATCCTCTTTTCATGGTGTACTGAAAAAATATTTATTAGGGTTCAACCAAACACCCTAATAATGGGCGACTTCAACTACCCCACCATTAACTGGGAAAACTACTAGTGTACCAACTCCTTAGCTCAACACTTTTCTGGAATTCATAAACTCAAATGCCCTCTATCAACTTATCCACACCCCCACCAGGGGCAACAATATCCTAGACCTAGTCATTACCAACATGAGTGACCGGTGTTCAGCACCTGAAGTCAACTCCTCGTTGGTCCGATCCGACCATAAGCTAATCACCCTTGATATCCACATCCTGCCTCCACCCCCCATTAAGGAAACCATGGTAAAAACATTTCTCCAAAGCCAACTTCATGCTTCTTAAGACAGAAGTGGTGAACTTCATAACACCCATGCAGATAGACAATACAGTTACAACTGCTGAATCCTACACAAATGCACTCTATACGCACTTACACGAGTGCATGGATCGTGCTATCCCAAAGAGAACCAACACGCTATCCTCCAAAAAAAAAAAGGAAGCCAATCTCGTGGTCCCCTTCCATAAACAAATTGTACAACAGAAGGAAGTAACTGTTGCAAAAGAGTAAAATCCCATGGGTGGAGGTCAGCCTCCGTAAGAAGCTGAGATCCCTTATAAGATCCTCCAAAGCTAGCTATGAAAACAAAATCGCCACTAATTCTAAGGACACCCAGAAAGCATTCTATAGCCGTGTCAAGAATCTCAGTGGCAACACCCAGATCTGCTCTGAGTTACAGCACAACGGCACGAAAATTACAGAACCAACTGATATTGCCAGCATCCTGGCAAATAGGTTGAGTACTAACTTTACCCCCTCACCCCCTAAAGGGCCTATATCTATACAGGAAGAATGCAGAGTCCCTGTAATCACTACGCAGGTAAAAGCTGCACTCACTAAAACCAAAAACACAGCATCCATGGGACCGGACAACATCCCAGGCTACGTTTTACACGAACTTCAGAACGAGCTGGCTCCCCACCTAAGCACCATGTTCAATAATAGCCTCGCATCAGGCTTTGTGCCCAGTGAATGGTGCACAGCAACAGTTATCCCACTCCAGAGGGGGAGCCACCACTGATCCCGGGAACTATCGCCCTATTAGCCTGATGAGCCTGGTCTGCAAGGCCATGGAACATATCATCATGGAACTCGAACAAAGACATTGGTAACCTCCAAACTCTGGATCCCACCCTTTTCGGGTTTGTGAAAGGCAGATCATGCCTCCTGAACCTGATCGACTTCTCTTGAGGCAGTCACCAAAGCTGTAGATGAGGGTAAGGTGGTTCACACAGCTTAGCTTGACCTCGCCAAGGCTTTTGACACCATCCCCCATTCTGGAATTATAGCTAAACTCCTTAAACTAGGTATAAATCCCTACGTCACAAGATGGGTTGCCAACTGGCTCACTGGCAGAACCCACACTGTAAAAGTTGCAAACTTCAAATCTGACCTCAAACCAGTGACAAGTGGAGTACCACATGGTTCAGTCCTGGGACCTCTCCTGTTTCGTATCTACTTCTCTGAAGTACAGGCTTAACACAGAAGGCCTCTGGTTAACTAAGTTCGCAGATGACTGCAAAGTAGGAGCCATAGTCAAGTCCCCAAATTATGTGGACATCCAGCAGAAGGGCCACGCTGAGATGGATGCCTGGTGTCAGAGCCATGGCCTCAAGCTCAATGCCAAAAAGTGCAGTGTCATCCCCTTTGGTAAAAACTTTGTACCCATGAACTACCACATAGGCAGCAATCTACTTGCCACCGAATGTGTGATGAGACCTTGGGACCCAGGTGGACAGTAGTCTCTCCTATGATAGTCATATCGCCACAGTAGTAAGGAAGTCCTTCTATGTGGCAGGCCTCATCATAAAAGGGTTCTCATCCAGGAAAAAAGAGGTAATTGTTCCCCCTCTACTCGACACTCATTAGACCCATTATAAAGTACAACGCCCCTTTTGGAATGTACCTCACAAGACCTCTGCAGCAGCTGGAAAGGCCACAGAAGTACCTCACAAAGAGGATTACTGGCCTCAAACAAATGCCCTACACCGACTGTCTCAAAAAAAAAAATCCAGCTTTACTCCGTAGCATATCGCCTACTCCGAGGTGATCTCTGCCTAACATATAAAGCTTTGTCAAACCCAGAGCTGTTGACATGCTACACCTAAAATCCCAATCCCTCCGAGCTACACGCTCTAAGGACCTAAACCATGTCACCACAATAAACAAGACCTGCTGGAGGGATAGATTCCTGTCCCAGAGACTTCCCATACTCTGGAATAGACCACCCATCTATGTCAAGCAAAGTTCTTCATTAGCACTCTTCAAGAAAAATCTTGAGTGAATGAGAAATGGGAAATACACCCCGGTGATCACTTCTGGGTCTCTGCTCGAAAGTCGCACAGGAAAATAACTTTCTTGGGTAATGTAAGGCTGGGAACCTTGTTGGCTATGCTTACGTAGGCCCTTGGGCAGATAGGCTAGTAACTACCTATGAACCTATTAATTAATTACTATTGTTAACATTCACCTGATTTCATTTATAAAAATATCCATTAAAGCACATGTATGCTTAAAAATGCATTCTTGTAGAAATTAATGTTAGCTAAAAGAAATGTGTGTGGGGGGGGATACCCACAAAAAATACTAACCTATGCCCCCTTCTTTTTAACATATATTCTACGATTATTTAAAAAACATTTAATATTTATTGCATCGTTTAAACCAGGTTTTTGATCTGCCCTTATGCGGATTTGCCATTTAGTTTCTCTCTGTTCTAGAACATTTTTTTTTAAATCACCACCTCTTAAATCAGTCCTACCCTTTTCTAAAACTGTAAATAAAAACTTACTAAAGCCACAACACTCCTGACTGTGCTTGTATAAAGCATTTCTGTGGTCACTCTTTTTTGTGCTGTATACATGTTCCCTGATTCTAGTCTTTAGATGTCTTGTGGTCATGCCGACATAAAAATATTGGCATTTGTTGCATATAGCCACATAGACCACTCCTTGCGTCCTACAGTTAAACATGCCTGGCACCCCAATTAGTATGAGCCAAGTGTGGAAACTCTGTGTATGGTCCTTCTGAAATATATCTGCACCTATTACAACTCGGACATTTGTACATGTTGTTATTTGGTTTACTACTAAAAGGAACTTCCGTAGTTCTCATGTCTCTGCCTTTTTCTAACAACGCCTTCAGATTAATTTTTTATTTTATCTTTTATTAGTTCTTGATTACCTTCAATGAATTTCCAATTTTTTTTTGTTTTTATGATTATGCGAATATTATTATCTACTGTCATTTGCATATCAAGGCTTAATTGCACCTGTTCAAGCTTTTTATTATTGTCCATCTGGTAATCAGAACTCCTTGTCTTGACTAAAATGGATGGATATAAACTATCCCTCTTCTCTCAAACTTTCTTGTCTTCATCTCTCAAAAAAACCTTCATCATACCCTCTGTGAATAAACAGATTTGTGATAAACTCAAATTCTCTTTCCAGTAGGTGGTCCTCGCTAGTCATTCTACTGGCTCTGATACTATCCTTTCAATAGATTGTTTTTGATGCATTTTTGGTGTTGTCTCGAAAAATGTAAATAACTATTCCTAAATGTTCCTTTCCTAAATATTCTACTTGTAAATTTCTTATTGATGTCCTCCCATTCTAGACTGACGTCCAAATAATTTACACATCCGCCTGTATCACCTTTGACAAATTTAAAAAAAAATCAGATGCTTCATTTAGTTCACTAACAAACAATTCTACAGTAGTAACATTTTCTTCTATAATAAAAACTAAATCATCTATAAACCTTTTGTTACACAAAATGTATTTCAAACAGAATAATTTTAACACAGCATGTTCCCACCATCCCATGACAATGTTAGCAAAAGGGGGGGTGACAGGAGTACCCATCGCCACCCATCTTATTTGTTTATAATATTGTCCGTTGAACAAAAAATAATGGTTGTCTAAAAGTACATTAAGCAGTTTGCAATAAAAATTAATTTTGGAACTGGATATGTTGGTGCCTGTATTCAAATATGCTTGGACAAGCTCGACACCAGTATCAAGTGGGATGGACATGTATAAAGAAACCGCATCTAATGTAAACATAACATGTACCTTAGGATTTAAGTTGCCAGTTTCACAGAAAATTCTCATACTGTTCAAAAAGTCCCAGAAATCTTTTAGGTAGGAATCCAATTTTTTGACTAAAGGATTAAGCAGATCTACCATTAGGGAAATACCCTCTGTGACATAATTGGGTGCTGAAAAGGTAGGTCTGAATGGGGGGGTCATTTAAACTTTTATGTGTTTTGGGAATGGTGACTGACATGATCCCCCCGGTGAATTTCCTATCTCCCATCCCATCATCAAGGTTCCTTTTGAAGAGGGCCAAGGAGGCGCTCTGCTTGACATGTATGGGGAGTCTCTGGGTCAGGAACCTATCCCTCCAGCATGTTTTGTTCATTGTGATGACCAGGTTTAGATCCCTGGAGCGTGCGGCTGTGAGAGATTGGGATTTTTTTAAGTGTAACATGTCCAACAGCTCTGGGTTTGGCATGGCTTTGTATGTTAAGCAGAGATTGCCTCTGAGTAGACGATATGCCACAGAGTATAGCTGGAGTTTTTTTAGATGGTCAGCATCTGCTTTAGGCCTGTGATTCTTTTAATGAGGTATTTCTGCGGCCTTTCCAGCTGTTGCAGATGTCTTGTGAGGTACATACCAAACGGGGCGTTTTACTCTATAATTGGTCTAATGAGGGATGAGTACAAGTCCCTTTGTGTTGGCCTGTACTTCAGAGAAGTAGATGCCAAAGAAGAGTGGTCCCAGGACTGAACCCTGAGGTACTCCACTTGTCTGGAGCTGGATTTGGAGTTGGCTACTTTTACAGTCTGGGTTCTTTCAGTAAGCCAGTTGGCAATCCATCGAGTGACGTAGGGATTTAAGCCCAGCTTAGTAAATTTATCTATGATTATGATTCCAGAGTGTGAACCGCCTAACCCTCGTCCACAGCTCTGGAGACCGATTCGAAGAAGTCAGTCAGGTTCAGGAGACAAGATTGGCCCTTCACAAACCCAAACTGGGTGGGGTCCAGTGTTTGAAGGTTGCCAATGTCTTTGTTTATAAGTTCCATGCCCTTGCAGATCAGGCTCGTCAGACTGATGGAAAGGTAGTTCCTGGGATCCATGGTGGATCCCCCCTTGTGGAGTGGGGATAACTGTAGCTGTGCGCCACTCAATGGGCACGAAGCCTGAGGTGAAGCTATGATTAAACATGACACTTGGGTGAGGTGCCAGTTCATTTTGTAGTTCATGTAGTATACAGCCCAGGATGTCATCTGGTCCCATGGATGCTGTATTCTTGGCTTTGGGTAGTGCAGTTTCTACTTGTGTGGCTGTGATTAATGGAATTTGGCAATATTTTTGGTATTGAGATGGGCCCCTTAGGGGTTGAGAGGGAGTTGAAGGTGACACTAAATCGATCTGCCAAGATACTGGCAATAGCCTTGGGATCAATATATTTAATGCCATTCTGTTGTAGCTCAGAGCAGATCTAACCATTGCCATTTAGATTCTTGACATAACTCTAGAATGCCTTGTGGCTGTCTTTGGAAATTTTATTTTTGTAACTAGCTTTTGAGGATTTTATGAGGGATCTCATCTTCTTACTGAGGCTGGTAAGGGATTTTTTTGCATCCTGGGATTTTCCTCTCTCCTGCAAAAGTTTCTTCCTTCTGTTGTATAGTTTGTTTATGGCAGGAGACCACCAGATTGACTTCCTTTTTTTTGGAGGAGTGCATCTTGGTTCTATTTGGGATGGCACGATTCATGCACGAGTGGATGTGGTCGTACAGTGCCTTAGTGTAGGTTTCAGCAGTCGAACTTTCTGACCCCATCTGCATGGGTGCAATGTAGTTTGCCACTTCTGACTTGAGTAGCATGAAGTTGGCTTTGGAGAAGTTTTATACGGAGGTTTCCATACTGGGGGGTGGGGTGGGATGTGGATGTCAAGGGTGATTTGCTTATGGCCAGACCTGACCAATGAGGGGGTGACCACTGGTGTGGAGCATCTATCTCCGATGTTGGTAATGACCAGGTCTAGGATATTGAAACCTCTGGTGGGACAATGGATTAGTTGATCCAGGGCATTGGAATTTATGAATTCCAAGAACCATTGGGAAAAGATGTTGGTATCAGAGTAGTTTTCCCACTTAATTGCAGGGTAGTTGATATCACCCAGTGTTAGGGTGTTTGGTTGTATCTTAATATTTTCCAGTATGTTCCAGTATGTTTAGAAAGGTGTAGTGAGAATCATTGGGCATGGTGGGGGATCTGTAGCAAGCTACAATTTGGATTGCATACTTGCCTATTGTTAGTTGCATCTGGAGAATTTCAGATGCATTGTGTTGGTCAACTAGCCTGGAGGTGTGAATATGGACACTCCTCCACCTTTAGTGTTTCTGTCTTGGTTTGGTGGCCGAAAAGTGCAGTGAGAGTTGTAGCCTGGTACTGCAGGGGTGCTCTCTGAAGCTTTAAACCAGGTCTCAGTTACTGCACAGATATCGATTTTCTCCATTTTTAGGAGTGCCTTGAAAGAGTGCATTTTGAGGTTTAGACTTCTAGCATTACCTTCAGATTTTGCATGCTTGTATCTGTTACGGTTGTGGATTTGTCCTTTGAACCTTGCCTAAAAAAGGCACACTAGGGGTGGCAAGAGCTTTAGCCAGTAACCTGAATCCCAGGGGTGACAGGTGCAGACCATCTCTGGCAAAGCATCGTGGTTTGTTGATCATGTCTTCCTAGGCAGATGGATACTGGATCCCCTTTGACACCAGAAGCTTAGCCAATTGTTGAAGTCAATCATTTTGTCCTTGTACTGTGGTATCATTCTGGGCGAAGGCAGAATGCTACTTGGAGCTAGGGTCATACCTGCCTGGGCCACATGATCCGAGAGCTCTTCCATGTCCTCTTCATGTAGTCCAGGGAGGCACATCTCAAGTAATTCACTCCAACATGGACAATGACAGAGTCGTATTTGTACTTGTGGAGTTTCTTGAGTGCAGGCAGCAACTGTAATTTTCTCTTTGTTAAGCCTGGTGAGTGGGACATCAGTGTGCCTGACTATAGACACCGATGACTAAAGTGTTAGGTACATTGTCTTGCCTTAGGGGCTGTTGTTGGGTGGCACACAGGTGTTGTGAGCTATGTGTCACTTTGGTTGTGACTGGTGTTTGTTTGCTTTTCACCTTCGGAAGTCCTTGCTGCTTGGGCAAGTTAATGTTAAAGGCCTCCGCATATGCGGGTTTAGTGTTGATGGTGTGAGTTTTGAAGGGCTATGAGTTGCTTGAGGTGTAGTGCAGGTGTTAACCTTCTCCTCTTGACTGTCTGTCTAGCACAATCTTGGCTGGAGAGAACTTTGCTTCCAGTTTGGCTATATAAGTGCACCTCTCGCAGGTTGTAGTGTTGGTGGGTGGTGGTAGGAGAGGGAAAAAAGTTTTTTGTCTAACATACTTTCCATTTTCTTAATGTAATTACATTGATCCATGACCACCAACATTCCCCCTTTGTCACTTTTCATTATTCTAAACTCTTATTATTAGATAATTCTTTCATAGCTGCCCTCATCCTGATGTCTAAATTGTCATGATATCCCCATCCTATGTTAGTATTGCCATATAATAATTCCCTCATTTCATTTTCATGTGAAACTTCACTTTCAGAGTATGTAATAGCGCAGGATTATAACAAGAAGGTTTTACAAACAGAGAATCACAACATGTAACATTTTTCAAAATGTAGCTAAAGTTCAGTTTTTTAGTATATTTTTTCAAGGGAAAGATTATATCCGTAATTTCTGCCCTTCTAGCAGGTACAACATTCAAACCAAGTCTTAAAAGCTGAATATGTTCCTCTTTAAATTGAAAACTAGACAAAATTTAAAATGTCATTGTCTAACCTGCTTTCATTCAGTCGTTGTCCGTTGATGAATCTGAAGCCAACCTCCCTTATTTCTGTGTTGTCATTGTCGATATTATAAACAAGAAGGGTGGCGATGGGTACTCCCGTCACCCCCTCTTTTGTTAACATTGTCATGAGACGGTGGGAACATGCTGTGTTAAAATCATTCTGTTTGAAATACAACATTTTGTATTGCAAAAGTTTTACAGATTTCGTTTTTATTATAGAAGGAAATGTTACTACTGTAGAATTGTTTGTGAACTAAATGAAGCATCTGATTTTTTAAAAATTTGTCGAAGGTGATACAGACGGATGTGTAAATTATTTGGACATCAGTCTAGAATGGGATGACATCAATAAGAAATTTACAAGTAGAATATTTAGGAAAGGAACATTTAGGAATAGTTTACATTTTTCGAGCCAACACCCAAAATTCATCAAAAACAATATTCCTAAAGGACCGTTTATCAGAGCCAGTAGGATGACCAACGAGGACCACCACCTACTGGAAAGAGAATTTGAGTTTATCACAAATCTGTTTATTCACAGAGGGTATGATAAAAGGTTTTTTGAGAGATGAAGCCAAGAAGTTTTGGGAGAAGGATAGTTTATATCCACCCATTTTAGTTAAGACAAGGTGTTCTGATTACCAGATGGCCAATAATAATCTTGAACGGGTGCAATTAAGCTTTGATATGCAAATGACAGTAGAAAATAATAATATTCGCAGCATCATAGAGAAAAACTGAAAAATCATTTCAAGGTAATCCAGAACTAATAAAAGCTGTTGGGGAGAAACCCAGG
This sequence comes from Protopterus annectens, assembly GCF_019279795.1. NCBI lineage: Eukaryota > Metazoa > Chordata > Ceratodontiformes > Protopteridae > Protopterus > Protopterus annectens. Next base: position 602,923,044 of record NC_056737.1, read on the forward strand.
TTTGTATATAGAAAAGATTGCAGTCTGAAGACGTTGTTAGAAAAAGGCAGAGACATGAGATCTTCGGAAGTTCCTTTTAGTAGTAAACCAAATGGCATGTACAAATGCCCTAGTTGTAATATGTGCAGATATAGTTCAGAAGGGCCATATGTAGAGTTTCCACACTTGGCTTATAATATTGGGGTGCCAGGCATGTTTAACTGTAGGACACAAGGAGTGGTCTGTGTGGCTATATGCAGCAAATGCCAATATTTTTGTCAGCATGACCACAAGACATCTAAAGACTAGAATCAGGGAACATGTATACAGCATAAAGGAGTAACCACATAAATGCTTTATACAAGCAGAGTCAGGAGTGTTGTGGCTTTAGTAAGTTTTTATTTACAGTTTTAGAAAAGGGTAGGACTGATTTTAAGAGGTGGTGATTTCAAAAATTTTCTAGAACACAGAGAAACTAAATGGCATATCCGCCTAAGGGCAGATCAAAAACCTGGTTTAAACGATGCAATAAATATTAAATGTTTTTTTTAAAGAATCGTAGAATATATGTTGAAAAGGAGAATATTGGTTAATAATTTTTAGTGGTTATCCCCCCACATATATATTTCTTTCAGCTGACATTTATTTCTACAACAGTGCATTTTTTAAGCATGTATATGGTTTAATGGATGTTTTTATAAATTAATTCAGGTGCATTTTAACAATGGTACTTATTTAATTAATGAGATGAATTGTTTAATTGACTTTGGTATAATAGGAGTGTTTCAGTTTGTTTTATTTCTGATGATGTCTTGTTGGACGAAAGCGGCGATTTCAAGTATTTATACACTAAAAATCTGTGGTATTTTCCTTGTTCCTAGACTGTACTGTATTAGTTTGTTGGCTAGCCAAGGGGAGGTTATTGGTAAAGATGGAAAATTAGTAAGGGACCAAGAATGGATCCTTGCGGAACACCTTGTCCGACTGGGAGGAGAGGGGAGAGAGAGTTATGCCATTTACTGTGGTTTAAAAATTATCTGTCCCTCTGGCAACAAGCTGTTAGAGAGGAGTTATCCAGATTGATCTGAGAGAGTCAGTAGTAACTTGCAGTGGGATACAGTGTCAAGTGCCTTTGACAGGTCTAGTAAGACAGCAGATACTAAGTTACTGAGATTTCTTTGTTCATTGACATGGTCAGTAAAGGATATAAGGGCAGAGTTGGCACTATGGTTTGGCCGTAATCCATGTTGGGAATTTCCTAGCAGGTTATATTGAAGATGATGATTCAGTAGTTGGTTATGTACACATTTTTCTAAGATTTTTGATAGGGGAGATCGTATAGCTTTGGAGCGATTTAATTACTAAGTTTTGTCGAGGAACCACCTTTGTGTAGGGAGACTATGTAAGAATTTTTCCAGAGAGAGGGGACCGTGTGTTCAGTTGTGAATCCTATTGATGAGTATGCAAATATGGTAGGCGATGGCAGAGGCGGCAGTCCTGAGGTAATCGGCGGGGAGTTTATCAGCAGAGTGTGGTGGGTTTTAATTTGGCAAGGTGTTTTATGAATTAGGTCAGTTGAAACTGGTTTAAGAGAGAATTGGGAGTTGGTCTTATGGTGATGTATTTGTAGTAGTGGTATTACTAGTAGTAGTGGGGAAAGTGTTGCATAACTTTTGGATGGAGGAGGTGAAATAGTCATTAAACTAGGTGGCAATATCATTATCACCTTCAATGTTAGGGATTGGGGAGGTGATTTTGCTTGGTTGGAGAATGCGGTTGATTGCAGACCAGACTGTTTGTGGATAGTTGTGAGTTTTTTTTTTTTGGTAGCTGGATATAATAACTTTTTTTGTCATTATGTATTTGTTGTTTTTTTTTTTGCTTTTGTTTCTGAGCTCCAAGTAGTATTGTCGATATTGTACTTCTTTTGTTGGTACGCCAGGTTGCCCATGCTATGTCTCATTGTTTGAGTAGGGATCTTGTGTCCTTTGGGATTCAGGGGGCTGGGTTGGTTTTAGTATGAAATATACATTGCGGGGCTATATGATTAAGGATACCTAAGAAGGTAGTATTAAAGTACTCCATGGCTTCATCTAATGGTAGAGTTTTTTGAGGTGGCCAATTTTATTTTTTTAAGGTGTTGATGAATTGGTCTGGTAGGAAATTTTTGGAACTATGGATAGAAAGTAGGATGGGGGGGTTTATATGTTTTGTGTGCTAAGTATGCATGTTGGTAGGTGATTACTGAGGGAGTCTGGTAACCTACCCGATAAATTGGCAGATGAAGGCTTGTTGGTTAGGATCCAGTCTAATATGGATTCCTTTTAGGTGGATTTGTCTATACGGGTGGAGGATTGGATAAGCTGTGTGAAGTTAAATAGGTTTAAGTGGTACTTTGGGGGAGATGCTGTGATAGAGGCTGAATCAGAGTTGAAGTCCCCCAGAATAAGTGTCTCCTGAGGGAGGGCGGTGGAAGTTCAATGTAAAATGGACACAAGGGTGGCAATATTGTCACCTGGTGGCAAGTAGACACCTGTAATGTTGAGTTGTTTCTGCTGGTTTAATTTTATATCTGTCAACAGGGTTTCTGCATAGCTGAAAGCGGGGGATATCTTTTACATATTTATTGGAGAGTAAGGTTGTGCCTGTAAAGTATGGCAGTGCCCCCCACCTTTTTTATTTGATCACATCTAAGGATGTTGTAGCCATGAGGGGCTGTGGTGGTATCTTTGATGTGGGGTTTGAGCCAGGTCTGGGTTAGGAGTACAATGTCAGGGTTGTAGAAGGATAAAGAGGCATGTAGCTTTTCAGTTTTATTAATGATTCTGCTGATATTTATACTGAGTATTAAGAGGTCAGAGGGTTTTTGCTTGCAGGGGATGTTGGCTCCATGTATGTTTGTAGCAGTGGGTATAGTAGTGGAGGGGCCTGGGTTTGTTTGGATGTCACCACTGAGTGCACGTTGGTTAGTAGCAGTGGTCAGTGTGTGTAGGTAATTGGCGATCATTTTGTGAGTAAACTGGGTAGTTTTTTATAATTAGTTTCTTTGTAGGCAAGCTTTGTGAGCTCAAGGGGGGTGTGGTTGAAGACGGTAGGTGAAATGTGTATGTGATTATGGTGGTGAGTGTTAGAAAACGTTAGCGTGGGGGAGTTTAGGTGATTGTGGTTTAGTGATGGTGGAGTGGTAGGAAGTTAGATGGTAGCCTGGGGAGAGGAGAACTGCTAAGAAAATCGGAGGTGCAAGCATGATGAGAGTTAAAGTGGGTGGTGGTAGTATATGTGGACTTAAGTTATCTGGTTTGGGAGTTATTAGAGGGAGAAAGGATAATGTGATGTGGCAGAGCATCACAGAACAAATTAATGAGCAAGTGGTAAAAGGAAGGGGTGGGGATGGTTGGAGGATGATGTGATAGGTTGGTGGGAGGTGTTGGGTAAGTCCGGGTGATTGTGGTTGTTATAAATAAATTTGGGTATAGGCAGGGCGAGTGGGAAAAGGGGGCAGGGTGGGGCGTGAACAGAGTGGGCTGAATCAACCCCACAAGGTAAGGAGCTCAACAAAGAACTGAAACAGTGAGCTAGAGTAGGTAAGGTACTGGTTTAAAGTGCGATTTTAACTGAGAGTGGCAATGCCACTGTGACTTTTGCCCACTTGTAAGGGTTTGGCATCCAGGTCCAGGGAAGTCATAGTGCCACTTGATTTTTCCTTATCAGACCCATCATTGAGTATAATGCCCCCTTCGGCATTTGCGTGACCAAACATGTGTAACAATTGGAATGCCCACAAAGGTTCCTTACCAGGAGAATCCGTATTGACATTCTCTGTACTCAGTCTCCTACAGGTTTCTGAGAGGCGATCTAAGCCTAGCATATAAGGCATCTTTTGGTTCAGCTTTGATGGACCTTTTGCACATCCATAAAACGAATCGCGTCATAACCACTAGATCTAAGATTTGAGTTTTGCTTGTAAAATAAGACATGCTGTTGAGATTTGTCTGAGTATCGCCATCCGTGTGAAGCAGAGTCCACCCCTAACCATGTTTAAGTGTAACCTAGACCAATGGATGGGAAATAGGAAATTCACCTTCTTTTGGGTCCCCGTATCTCTCTGATGGTTTGGACATTACTGTCTGCCTTTATCACCCCCCCCCCAATCTCTAGAAATGTTATAACATACCCATCGTAATAAATGCCCATGATACATAGGAGTAAAATTGGATTGGATTGCACTGCTTGGCTCATAAAGGGTCTGGTTGTCATTAGCCTAGTATTTAACTGAAGTAGATGCCAAAAGCGAGGTCCAAGCACCCAACCCTGACTGGATTCCACTGATGACTGGTCTTTCTGTGGAGATTCCTTCCCCTGTTTTGATTTCATATCTTTGAGCTAGTTAGCAATCCATTGGGTAATTGTAGAGGTTTATTCCCAGCTTATTTAGCTTTTAGTATACTATACTTGCATGTGGAATTTTGCCAAAAGCTTTGCTAGGTCAACATATGCCCATTTTTCCTTCATCTGTTGCTTTGGTGGCCTTTTCAAGGAAGTCCGCCAGGTTTAGTAAGCATGACTTGCCCTTGACGAATCCAAAGTGAAACGCGTCCAGTGTTTGGAGGTTTGCTGTGTCCATATTGATTAGTTCAGATTAAGTCTTTCTATGGATTTGCATACGAGGCTGGCCAGACTTGTGGGTCTGTAATTGCGTGGGTTTGTGGAAGGTCCTCTTACGCAAGGGAATGACTGTAGTTCATTCGCTTGGTACAAAATCTGTATGGAGGCTGAGGTTCAACAGTGTTAGGGAGGGTGGTAGCTAAATTGTGCTTCATTCTGTTTAGGATGCACCTAGGATACTGTATGAATCTGTCCATGTAGTATGTTTTACTGTTGATAACACTTTCAGGACTTGGTCTTGTGTGATAGCTGGAGGCATGTCTGTTACAGTTGTATCTTGTAGGATAAACTGAGGATAGAGGGAGTAATGTTTGAGCTGAATTTATCGGCCAATAGGTTAGGTATATCTTCAGCCTTGGTATAGGTAAAATTCACAGCTCCGTGCATTGCGCTTCTGAGGTTTAGAACAAAACTACATAAAGCCTTGTGATTCTTTGGTTTGGATCGCTGTTTTAACTTCAAACGTGGCTTTGTATTTCATTCAGCCCCTGTGTTTCAACGATGAGAGCTCTGTCATTCTGGGAATTACTTTTCTTAATTTTGGTCAAAATTTTCTTTTATTTTAAAGCTTAATGTAATTAAGCTCAGAGCATTTTTTTTTTTTTTTTTTTTTCATTCCTTCGGATTCAAGAAGGATTTTGTAATTATACTTTGCTTGCTATGCAATTGAAAGTTCATGGTAAGCTTTTTTGATGTTGACCTTGATTTGTGGATCTTCAGTTTTTTTTATGTATTCCAATATTCATTACAATAAAAGGGCATATTAACCACCAGGATGGTTTGCTCTTTCCCTGTCATTTTGTTTAGTTTTGTTATGGGCTTGACCGATATATTTTATATATATATATACAGTTTTCTAGGTGAGCATAAAATTGTTTTGCTAAGCACCGTCAACATAGTTTTGGAATAACCGGTAAGATGTTATGTGATCCTATCTCGCCTACATTCTGAATGATGGGTTCGGAGCCGATCCCTCGGCTCCGACTCGGCACGCTTATGCCAAAGAGCGAAGTCTCTTATTGGCTGAGCTTACTATATCCCAGGATGCACCACTACCAGTCCCCCAGATCTCGTTTGCCGCTTCCCTGCGAAGACGTGGTCTCGAGCTGGCTGGGCTAAGTAGTTTATTAAACTAACTTTTCTGTCAGTTTTTTGCTGTTTTGCTCACAAAAGCTGTTTTAACGGCTATCGCTAACTTTGTGTACGATTTGGATTTTGAATTGTTGTGTGTGATTGGGTTCAGTTTGTTTTCGGCCCCCCCTCCATCCAGGGCCTTCCCGGACTGTTAACCTTTATACTTACAGGGTCTCTAGTAATTATACAAATTGGTTAGAGTTACCTGTTCTTTTTACAGGAAGAGTTGGCATTAATTATTACTGTAAGCTTTAATTTATCAGCAGTAGAAATTTAGTGTACTTTCCTGTCAGAGTGACTAGATTTGTGTATCAACATGTCTCAAACCCCTAGGCCTTCGGGCTTTAAAAAATGTTCGAAATGTGGGTTTAAAATGTCTATCACAGACGATCATTCGCTCTGTGTATATTGTCTCGGGGCAAAGCACTTGCAGGAGTCATGCAGTGTATGTCACGCTTTTTCCTCAAGGGTCCTCCAGGAGAGGAAAAATAAATTGATTTTAAAGGGTTAGTTAAACCCTCCTTTGAAGATGCCTTGGCATCCTCTCCTGCTCAACCAAAAGAAAGGGCTTCGGTTCCGACCAGTCCGTCGGACCCGACTGCCAAGAAACTTAGGCAGGCCTCTCCTTCGGCTCCAAAGACTTGGAGCCGAGGTTGAACGGTCTGCCTCGATGCCACCAGTATCGACTCCTCTGTCTTCGAGCCGATGGCTGGGGCATCGAGGCGGGTCACCTTCGCGGCTCCACTGCTCGGAGCCGACAAGGGTCGCCAGACACTTCCTCCTCGGCGCCGAAGTCTACCTCGGCACCGATGGAATCTGCTGTGAGTATTCCTCGGCGCCGATACTCATCGAGTCGCCTCGGTGCCGGTCCCCTAGCCCTTTGGGGCCGATGGAGAGGCCTTCAACCCGTTCTGTTTCCTCTCGGTCTTCGAGGATGTCGGATTCTGATATCGACAGGGTGCTCCAAAGACTGTTCCAGTCCCCAGTCTTCCAAAAATTTGTTTCGGTTCCGACCCAGCTGGTTTCGGAGCCGATGACCTTGGCCCACCCCGTTGCCATTCCTCCTCCGACCGCTTCGGCTCCGTCGGAGCAGGTGCTGTTGGAGCCGGTGGAGATTCTAGGGTCGGCTCCGACCCTTACTCCAACCCGGGCCTTCGGGTCCGAGTTTAGTACGCGGACTTCGGCTGGACCCGGGGGTGATGTTTCGGGACCTATGCTGGTTCCGAGCCTCCCCTCGGTGCTTGCTGCGGGACTCCGTCGGCTATCACGGCTCGAGTCCGGACACTCCCAGGATTCTGGGGTCCGGCTTTCAGGGCCATGAGGAGTGCCTTGGCCAAGTCCTCTTCGCCATCTCTCCGGTTTACCAGCACCTTCCTGGGCGTGGAGACTGGGTCTTTGGCTGTTCCCCTGTCCGTAGCCAGCGGAGCCCGAGGCCTGAGGTTACCCCAGTGGGGTTCCCTCCTCCTGAGGGTTCTTCGGAGTTCTCTTCAGAGGAACCCCCAAGGAAGAGATCGTGCAAGAGGAAGCACGTGGACTCCCGAGTCTATTACATCGGACACTGATATGGATGATGCGGAGGGGTCCCAGTCGTCCTCGGATGATGTCTCATTTGCAGACATCTTAGAGATCCTCAAACAACGAGGCGGCTGGATATCCAAACCCCTCTGCTGACGAATCAGTGCTCCTCAAGGCCTTTGGGGCTCAGCCCTCCGCCTCCTGGGTGTCTCCGCCCTTGAGCTTCTGGATTTAGTTTGTCAAGGCGTGGGAACATCCAGATACCGTGGAACCAGTCCCTTCTCGTCCAAATAAATTCTTATCTGCTCCCCGAGAAGGAGTTCCTTACTAAAGGCGTGGCTGTAGATGCCATGGTGGTGGCATCTGCTACACAACAGGACGTGGCAGAGGCTTCAACGTCTATCCATCCTCCTAATAAGGAGTCTAGGAGTATGGATAGGTGGGAAGCGCACCCTGACTTCAGCGGCCTTTACCTTAAGGTCTCTGAACTATTTGGCACATTTTACAAGGCTTCAGAGGGATCTGGTCAAGGAGTTGTCAGATTCCTCTCGGGTAACCTACCTGAGCAGCTAGCCCAGTCGGTTAGCTCTCGGTTGGCTATCCTTACGTCAATTTCTAACTCGTCCATGAGGCTCATTTCCTATGCGGCCGAAGGCGGGAGAGCGGCAGGCACAGGCGTGGCTCTACGAGACAAGCCTGGCTCCGCTTGTGTCAGTTCATGGAGGCCTTCAAGTCTTCCTTCGACGCTCCCTTTGATGGGTCCTCATTGTTTGGACCCAAGGTGAAAGACACCCTTACCGCTGTGAGCAAGAGGGAAAAACGTTATCTGCCGTAGGGGCCCGTTATTCCACTCCCTTTCGGCCTTACCCCAAGGCCAAAGGAGGGGAAAATGTGGTTCAAAATCTCGCAAAGTTTTCTCCCAACAGCAGGAAGATTCCCGTCCAGAGGCAGAGGGCGGGAAATTTTTCAGGGAGACGCCGTCCCAGAGGCGGCAGAGGGCCCCGCAATTCTGGAGACCATGAGTCCTTTCGTGGCTCTTCAGCCTCCCACACGACATGAGGGATTGCCCGGCTGTGCTGCTCGAGCCAGTCGGGTGTCGCTTTGCCAAGCACCTAGAAGCCTGGGAGTCAATCACTCAGGACAGATGGGTGCTTCGGATCATTGCCGGAGGTTACACCATCCCATTCAAAGACTCACCCCCTCCGTCCAAGAGAATCCCGGCCCACCACCCAGTCAAAGGGAAATAGCAGCCGCAGAAGCTTTAAAGCTGCTAGAAAAGGAGTCATCCAACCGGTCCCTACAGACCAGATCGGATCAGGAAATTACTCCAGGTTCTTTTTAGTGCCAAAAAAGACAGGGGACCTGAGACCAATATTGGATCTCAGCAGACTGAACCAATCCGTAACGAAATCCAGATTCGAATGGTCACGTTACAATCCATTCTCCCGTTGTTGGAGAAGGATGTTTGGATGTGCTCCATAGACTCAAGGACGCCTATTATCACATTCCGATACATCAGGCGTCCAGAAGGTATCTGCGCTTCAGCCTGGGAGTCAGTCATTACCAATTTTGTGCTCTGCCCTTTGGTCTCACCACAGCCCCAGGGTGTTCACCAAGTGTTTGGCAGTAGTGACGGCTCACCTGAGAAGTCTTGGATTCCAAGTGTTTCCCTATCTCGACGACTGGCTCCTGACTGCCACCACCAGGCATCTACTAATGGACAACCTCAAAGCCACCATCTCCCTGGGTGTTTCCCTAGGGATTACATTCAATTGGTCAAAGTCTGTCTTGCTGCCCTCTCAACGCATAAAATTTATAGGGGCAGAGATAGACTCAAGATTGATGCGTCTTTCTTCCTGCCGAAAGGATCCGAATCTTACAGGGCCAAGTTCAAGCTCTGGTCTCGAGATCCAAACCCCCAGCCAGGATGGTCCTACAGGTTTTAGGCTCAATGTCTGCCACGGTTCTTTTAGTTCCTCTAGCAAGATTACACATGAGGATTCTTCAGTGGCTCTTGTCAACTCAATGGTCCTTTCAGGATCTTCCCCTCAATCATCACATCATGACTACGGAAATATGCAAAAGGGACCTTCGCTGGTGGCTTCAGACATCCAACTTGGATCAGGGAAAACCCTTTGTTCTCCCCCCTCCAGTAGTTACCCTGACGACAGATGCCTCCCAGATAGGGTGGGGGGGGCATTGTCTGGGCAGGCTAGTTCAGGGCTCCTGGCTTCCGGGCGAAGCTCTTCTCCACATCAACGTGTTGGAGATGAGGGCTGTTCTTCTATCCCTACAGGCCTTACACAAGTTTCTTCCTCAAGGCATCATCGCCATCCATACAGACAACATGTCGGTGGTTTGGTATCTGAACAAACAAGGAGGGACCAGATCGTATCCCCTTTGCAGAGAGGCCATGAGAGTGTGGGAATGGGCTGTAGCTACCAACCGCTTCTTGGTAGCGACCCACATCCCGGGAAAATCAAATGTATTGGCGGACAAATTAAGCAGGACAATTCTCTCTCCTCACGAATGGTCTCTAAACGGCAAAGTAGCAGCTCAGGTTTTCAAGAGATGGGGACGCCGTGCTGCGACCTATTTGCAACGCCACAAAACACCAAGTGCCAGAAGTTTTTCTCCTTGATTCCACATCAGGAAGTACCAGCCATGGATGCTCTAGCACAACCTTGGCCAACAGGGCTACTTTATGCCTTTCCTCCAATTCCACTCCTTCCAAAAGTTATTCAAAAGCTTCTCAACTGGGGTCTTCAATGATTCTGATTGCCCCATACTGGCCTCGTCAGATATGGTTTCCCTACCTGAAAAAGCATGCAGTGGACGATCCGTGGACCTTGGACCTGATCCCGGATTTGCTAATCCATCAGTCGGGACATTGGCATCAGTCCCTTCAATCTCTAAAATTGACAGCTTGGCTCCTCCACTTCCAACCTTAGTTAGAAGGCACACACTAGACCCGGAAGTTGTTCACATTTTATCTTGGCCCACAAACCCACCACTAACAAATTGTACCTCAGTAAGTGGAAGAGGTTTGCTATCTGGGCTCAACTCAAGGGCTTAGACCCTATCACTGCTCCTGTCCCAGAGGTTTTGAAATTCTTAACATCCCTGTTTAATCAGGGATCTTCTGTCTCAACTATTAAAGTCCAACTAGCTGCTATCTCGAAATTCCATGAATCCACGGATCCTCCTTTGATGAGCAGCAGACTATGCAAAACGTTCATTAAAGGTGCCAGTCTGTTAAGACCACCAGTTTTTCATCCTGCACCTCCGTGGGATCTTGATTTGGTGCTTCGTGCATTAACATCTCCCCTTTGAACCGGCTGCTACATGCGAATTAAAATATCTGTCTTGGAAAACGGCATTCTTAGTGGCTATTACCTCTGCAAGGAGAGCCTCAGAGCTTCAAGCCCTGTCTATTAAACCACCGTACTTGATTTTCCACAAGGATAGAGTATCACTTAGGCCTAATCCATCCTTTGTCCCCAAAGTCTGTTCTAGTTTCTGTCTTCAACAATCTCTATAGCTACCAGTTTTCTTTCCAAAATTCTCTAATGAAGCAGAATATACTCTCCATAAATTGGATGTTCACAGACAATTACGCTTCTATTTAGACAGGACTCAGCAACCCGTAAGTCAGACCAGTTGTTTGTGTCCTTCTCAGATAATAAATTGGGCCAAACTATTACAAAAGCTACAATCTCAAAATGGATCAGAGATTGCATAACTCAGGCCTATTCTTCTTGAATAAACATCTTACATCATCTATCAAAGCTCATTCTACCAGAGCTATGGCTACTTCTATAGCCTTTCATTCCAAGCTCGCTATTTCGGAAATTTGTGCTGCGGCTACTTGGTCCAACCCGCACACTTTCATTTCCCACTACAAATTGGATGTGGCATCTAAAGGACGAGCATCATTTGGTTCCACGGTACTCAGGAGTGTTTTCCAGTGAGCCACCCAGGATTCAGGTGCTAGGACGCTGTCCCATCATTCAGAATGTAGGCGAGATAGGATCACATAACATCTTTTAGTTATGTACTCACCATAACTTCAGATGTTTGGGATCCATCTCGCCTACATTCCTGATACCCACCCTCCTTCCCCCTGCCTTGCAGATCAGAAGAGATTGAACGGTTTTGAGTTCAACTGTTTTTATCTTGTTCCATCTGACGATGTTATATAAGCAGGGTATGCGTGTGTGCATGTATGCGGACAAACTAGATCTGGGGGACTGGTAGTGGTGCATCCTGGGATATAGTAAGCTCAGCCAATAAGAGACTTCGCTCTTTGGCATAAGCGTGCCGAGTCGGAGCCATCATTCAGAATGTAGGCGAGATGGATCCCAAACATCTGAAGTTATGGTGAGTACATAACTAAAAGTTTGAGACTTCCATCGCAGATAGTAGGAAGTTTAATATGTTTTATGTCTTTGAATGCTGTGGTATTTACTTCATCTGGTTTGGGATCTTGAAAGAGAAGGCTGCTTGTGATCAGAATAGACATGGAATGGTGAGATGCTGCATATTTGAGAGGACCATGTCAGAAGCATTTTGTCCTCTAGTGGGCTTGTCTGACTTTGATCCATGAAATATTTATTTTTTTCCATAATGAAATCCAAAGAATTTGAGTCCTAGTTTATTTGAGGTATAGGTCTCTCAGTTTAACTACCCAAGTCTCACCAGATGTTGGAATTTATGTACAAAAAAATGGACATTGTTTTCGGAGGTCATTGAGCGAGTCCAGTAACGTGCTATGATGCAATAGATTCAAGTAACTTTAAAACAGACTAGTTTATACCTGGGAATTTGACTTGAAGTACCGTGGTCTTTAACAAACATGGGTACTCTTCCTTAGTTTCTGTTTGGTCTAAAGGCATGGTTGGCGCAAATCCCTTTGTATAGAGGAGGTGATTTTTGCAGTTTTTAAACCGGGTTTCCGTAATACAAAAATGTGGTACAGATGCAAAAGGGCATAAAGCAGTTTTACACTCTGTGTTGAGCAGTGACACATTGTTATTGTCCAGTGCTTTGTTTAATTTTTTTTTAGGTTGACAGGTTCCATTAGCTGGACCTCCGTATATTAAAAAAAAAAGCACAATGGGAGCAGAAGAGGCTTTAGCCAATATACAGAAACACTGGAATAAGAGGTTTGAGCCATCCTTGACAAAGCAAATAGGACTGTGCAGCAGTTCATCACATGCTGACGCATACTGGATCCTTCTTTAATTGTAAAAGGTATTCAGCCAGTTGCTGAAATAGTCATATTTTACTTGTGCTTTGGCATTGTTCTTGGCAAAGTTAACATTCTGCTGAGTGGCAGAGTCTTTTCCTGCATTTGTGACATGCTTGGAGAGTTCTGAAATGTCTTTTTACAGATCCCTTATGGTTTTGTGTGCCATGTCATTTATACCCACAAGGATCAGGGCTTCTGGGATATTGAATATCATTGCTCTTGAAGGATTATTCAGTCACCCTGTTTTTGACCAGCCACGTGAGAATAGTTTGTGGATGAGGTGTCTGTGTGCTTGGGTTGTTAAACACCTAGGGGCTGTCTAGTGCAGTCAGAATTGAGTTTAATCTTGCCTATCTTTACTATAACTGTTTTATTTTCATCTTTTGACAGGAAAATAATGCCGAACTTGGATTTTTTTCAGCAGTTGCACATTATTTAGTCTCTGTTCGTATAAGGGGTGTGTGTGTGTGTGTGATATAGATATATAGATATATAGATGTATAGATGTATAGATATATAGATGTAGATGTGTGTGTGTATATATATATATATATATATATATATATATATATATATATATATATATATATATATATATATATATATATATATATATATAGATATATAAAATCTTATGGGTTCCCTTCATATAATCGAACTTTCAAAAGTTCGATTTTCATATGGCCGAGACCATATGATCAAACTTCAAACATTCATAATGGGGATCTCCAGACAGCAGCAGATGAAGATTTCCCTTTTCTGCACTTTACTACGGTCTCTATGTTTGGTATATTTAAATAGCAGGGGGTGTGGGGGATACAGGGGGAGGCTTGCCCCCCTATTAAAAGCATTCAGATAATTTTTGTTTCGTTTAAATTTTTTTGATTTAATTTTTTTATTAGATGTTCGAAGTTTTAAATGTTCGATCATATGGCCTTGGCCTATATATATAGCCCACTAATGATTGGCAGTGGATTTTTACTGTGCCGAGATGCCAGCCCAACCTTCAAGGAAGGCATATCCATTCACTCGCGCATGCAGATACCTACATGTCTTTAACGTCACTCAACCACGGCGAGGACATCCAGACTCCACACACAAGGCGTTCCAGACGAGAATCTAATGAGAGAACCTCTTGCTGTGAGGTGACAACACTAACAGCTGTACCACCGCGGCAGGGAGATATATATTTATGTATATATATATATATATATATATATATATATATATATATATATATATATATATATATATATATATATATATATAATGTATGTGTGTATTTATATATATATATATATATATATATATATATATATAGTGTGTGTATAATATGCGCGTGTGTATAATGTATGTGTGTGTGTTTCTGCCCCCCCCCCCTAACTCACTCCAGGGTTGCACTGCTGTGGGGCAGGGGCTAAATACCATTTATGACCAAATGCGCTTTCAGTCAAATGAGGTTTCAGTGAAGTGGGCTGCCTGAAATCATTTTCTACCAAATGAAATTCGACCAAATATGGTAGATCCATATATAGATGCGTGTGTGTGTGTGTGTATAGCTAGAATTTCATAAACTCGAGACCAGAATCTTGAACTTCCATTCACTCGAAATTGTGAATGTGAGTCTTAGGTTTAAAAAAATAAAAAGTTAACTTCCCTTATTGCAGGGGGCCAGCCCCCCCCCCCCGTACCCTAGCAGTTTACATGACCGCACTCTAGCGGAGGAATGGAAACTCTTCTGTTTTGCACTTGTGTATAGCGCTGAATGGGAGATTTTCCTTTCCTTCACTATAGTGCGATCTTTAAGTAGGGGGATGTGGGGGCTGAAGCCCTCCTGCAAAAACATTTGAAAGGTGTTAATTTTTTTTTGTCTTTCATATTTTCAAGTTTCTCTAAATTCGAGATTCTGGTTTCGAACTTATGACTTTGGAGTTTCGATCATATGAAGGGGAACCGTATATACATATATGTTCATATATATGCACATACACAATGTATATGTACGAGTTTTTTTTTGTTTGTTTTTTTTGTAGTAGTGCGTACTAGTATTTTTCTACTGTGTGGTCATTGCACTCCTTTTGTCTCTGCTTTTCCTTCACTATGTCAGAGAAATCTGACAAGCCTGTTGGCGTTAAAAAAATGCACTTCCTGTGGGCACAAGATCTTTGTATTTGGTGCCAGCAGGAAGTATATTTATTGTTTGGGTCCCACCCATCTTGAGGTGGTTTGTTCTGTCTGCAAGGCTTTTCTCCACTGGGTCCTTGCAGATAGAAGAAACAAGCTGGTCCTTAGAGGCCTTACCCCCCTTCCTAATTTGGCAGTTGCTTCTGTCTGAGGGGCTGAAATCCCTGCCAAAAAGTTTGAGGCCAGGAATCCTAAGAAACGGTCCCTGGACCACTCAATCTCAGTTTTGTCGGAACCTCCTAAAAGGGCCCCGAGAACTTAGGAGCAATGTTCCTTGGCTCCACTCCGTTTCTTTCTCTCCACCCCATGCCCCAGTCGCCTCTTAATGGCCAGGGCTTCTGGTGCCGAGCGTGTCTCCTCTGGATGCTTCCCCCCCCCGACATCACTACAGGCTCCCCTCTTTTTTCCTCTTCTACCAGGTCCTCTCGGAGCCTGTTAGAGAATGAGGTGGACAGATTGATGGGGAAGTTTCTCTCTACCCAGATCCAGATGGGGGTCATCCCAGCTCCATTCCCTACAGTATGTACAAGCAGATAGTCACCCTGTAGATTAGTATTGGAGCAGTTTCAGAGCTCCCGGATCTACTGGTCCTTGGGGCCGGTTCGTTTGGTCCATTAGTCTTTACCTCTTTGATCCCAACTGCTTCCTTGACTCGTTCTGAGACCTGAAGTCTCAATGTCGATTCTTGTTCTTGGAGGTTTTGCTTCACCTTGGTGCCTCGCCGTATGACAACTCAGTGCCTACTCCCGCCTCAGAGTGCAGGGTTGCTGGTGACTGGGAACTGTCTCTTCCTGATCCTTCAGGGCTGGGGAGACTTCCTTGGGACTCGCAGATTCCTTCAGCCTTCGAGGTGGTGGACAGGGTCCTCTCTGCACCTAGGAGATCTCTCTTCTGCCACCGGGGCAGCTGGCCACTCAAGGCCTCCAATCTCTTCCACTTGTGGAAACCCAGGCTTCTTCCGACACCTCCTCAGAGCACCCCATTGAGCAGGCTCTTGGACGAAAAGGTGTAAAAGGAGGCACTAGATTATCCATTGGAATCCCTCACAACAGATGGTGCATCAGTGAAGGGGAGAGGTCCCTTAGACCTCCACCTCGCATCTCCTTTGAAGACATTTTAGAAATCCATCATAGAGGTGGATGGTTGGCCCCAAACCCCACCCTTTGAGTCAGTGTTCCTGGAGGCGTTTGGGACCAACTCTTCTACATCCTAGGTGTCCCCCCCCCCCCCTTGCAGACCCCCTAGTGGACCTGGTGTCTGCAAGAGCATGAAAGGAACCAGATGCTGCAGAGCTGATTCCTAAAAGAAAATTCTTAGTGCCCCCCCCCCCCGATAGACTTCACTGGACGAAGGACATTCTGGTGGATGCCATGGTGGTTGCGGCGTCCACCAAGAAAGAGCTTGCCCAGGAAATGTCTGCTGTCCACCCCCTAACAGGGACTCTAGGGCTATGGACATATTTGGAAAAAGGGTCTACGCTTCTTCCACTTTCGCCCTCAGAGCATTGAATTACCTTTCTAACTTTGAGGCTACATAAGGACTTCCCTAAAGAACTTTCTAGCTCTCGCCCCAAGTCCATGACAGCAGAGGAACAGAGAGTACCTTTTCCACCCATATGGCCACTGTGCAGTCCATTTCCAACACATCCATGAGGCTCCTTTCTCTCTCAGTTGAGGGCACCTCTAGGGCTGCCAGTTCCAGAATTGCCATTTGGCATCCTGCCTGGATGTGGCTGTGTGGTTTCGTGGGACC
Source organism: Protopterus annectens (assembly GCF_019279795.1). Classification (NCBI taxonomy): domain Eukaryota; kingdom Metazoa; phylum Chordata; order Ceratodontiformes; family Protopteridae; genus Protopterus; species Protopterus annectens. The sequence continues at coordinate 602,939,524 of NC_056737.1, forward strand.
CTTTAAGGTGTCTTTTTTGTCAATGCCCCCTTTGATGGTTCCTCCCTGTTTGGACAGACTGTTCGAGACACACTCCAGCAGCTAGAAAGTTGTAAAGACCCTGTCTGCCGTCAGAAATCCACTTCTCTTTCCCTCAAACATCCTTTTCCAGGAATCAGCACAGGGGAAAGAAGTTGTTGCTCAAAGTCCCAGGGCCTTTTCCAGGACCCTGTGGAAGATTTTCCCCCAGTGGCAGGTGGGGAATAATTTGAGTGGTAGACACCACCCTCGTGGCAGAGGAGGTCTGCTGAATCAGGGATATTGGGATTCTCCTTTAGAGAAATCCTTGAGGCATCCCTGAAGTTTTGCCCGAATGTCCATCTTTTGTGGCAGTCGGGGGACATTTGCATCTTGCACCTAAAAGCCTTGTTAACAGTCATGAATGACCGATGGGTGCAAGGAGTCGTATCCAGAGGTTACTTTGTTCTCTTTTCAAATCTCCTCAAGCCAAAACATGATGATGTCCTTCAAGGATGCATCTGCAGTCCTTACAAATGGGTTGTCCTGTCGTCAGGCAGCCCTTCGGTCGGCCGGATTCCAAAGTCTGGGTCTGGCTTCGGCTGGTGTCGCACTTCACTCGACGTCATAGCGGCAGTTATTCAGGTATAAAGGCATCAGCCGACGCCATTTTCCTCAGTCTTTCTTGCCGCGTGGCGCCCGAAGCAGAAGCTGTTCGCAAGTGCCGTTCGGTCAGATCCAGAGATTACTACTACTGAATACTACTTCGAAGACTTCTACCCCGTTGGGGACTCTTTCTTGCCTCAGCCGATGTCAGAGAAAGTTAATAACTGTTTATCTTGTGGGAAACAAATACCTCATAAAGATTTCCACTCCTATTGCATACATTGTCTAGGCCCAGACCACGACGTAGCAGCTTGTCTAGCCTGTGCTTCTTTTAACCGACGGACGCTTAGACGTCGCTCGGACTTTGCTGAACAGATTTTCGGCTCCGATTTTGCCTACATTATGCCGTCGGATCCTCCGACTACGCAAATAACTAAAAAACGCAAAGAAAAGGACCGACACTCGCGGTCTGCGGTTTCGGCTGAAACCGTGGTTAAGCAATTCACGAGTGTCTCGGTTTCGGCCGAAACCGAGCAAGCGGTTCTTTCTTCAGCCGATAACTTGACTTCTACCGAGGCCTCTACTATTCTGGTAGAAACGGCCTCTGAAATCCAGCCTTCTGTTGCGATTTCACAGGATTTATCAGACACCATTCCACTAGATATTTCTACCCCTGCACGTGGAGCTGCTAGGCCTCCTCCAGCTATGTCTATTAAGGCCTTTGCCAGGGCTAAAGCAGCCAAAACTTCCAAACCTGTGCCTGCCAAGCTCTCCTCTCACAGGCCCAGCACCAGCTCCCATATGCTTTCTTTGGCACAGGATCTCATCACTTTAATCCGTGGATCCCAGCCTCATCCAGACAGGGCCTCTCTCCCTCCTCCAGAAAAGAGGCCTAGAGCAGAGCCCCCTGAGCCAGTAGCCACAGATGATTCTTCTGATGATTCAGAACATACAGATCCTCCTGAGGCTTCTTATTCTCCTTACGAAGACTCCGATGCTGAGGAGTCCATCCCTTCAGCCTCTCCTCCTGAGGAATTTTCCTTTGTGGAAACCTTGCATGCTAAGAGGGAACAATTTCAGTGGCAGGGCCAAGATTTCTCAGACTCAAGAAAAAGGCTTAGGACCTTTCTACACTTACCACAGCATAGGCCTTTAGCTATTCCTCCAGTTCTATCTGTTGTTGATGATGCATTTAATGATGCTTGCACTACTCCTGATACTTTACCTCCGGCTCCTGCTAAACCAGATAGGTACTACAGGGTCCCGGACACTCATCACCACTTATATAAGGCCCCTTTTGCAGATCCAGAGACTATCTCCCAGGGCCCTAAAGCTGTAGCAGCTACTTCTTCTAAAACCCCTCCCTCTGAAAGGGAATCCAGGTCCTTAGAGAGATGGGGTAAAAAAGTTTACACCTCTGCTACTTTGTCAGCTAGAGCTTTGAACTGCCAATTTCATATGATTCAATATCAAGAGTTTATGCTTGACCAGTTGACTAAAAAGCTGTCCTCTGAAGAATCTTTAGATAAAAAGTATGTTCAAGAAATGTTACATAACATACAGCAGGTTAGTAACCATTCTTTAAAATGTGGCTATGATGCACTGGAGGCTTCCTTTAGATCAGCCATGACTGGCACAGTTATCAGGAGGCATGCATGGTTGAAAGAACAGGCATTACCAGACCATGACAAATCTAAGCTTTTGGATGCACCTATGGACAAGGTCAATTTATTTGGTGCCCCCGCACAGCAGGTTCTGAAAAGATGGAAGAGAAAGCAAAATCTGTGCAAACAGTAAAAGATTTCTTACAAGTTCAACCTCCAAGGTTTAGCAGGAATTGACCCTCCAAGAATTGGTCCTTTCCGGAGTCCTCTAAGGCACAAAGAGGCAGGAATAGGCGCTCTAGAGGCAGAAACCAATCCAGAGGTGCCTACAGGGGTCGCCAGTGGCAGGGTAACAACCAACGAGGCACGGATACAGCCACCACCACTACAACAACTCAATCACAGTGACTTGGCGGTGACACCGCTTACCAGGGAACAACTAGAAGCACCCTTAGGCGGAAAGCTAACATTATTTTCAAAAAACTGGCACTGCATTACAAGAGAAAAATGGATTTTGCAGACTATAGACAAAGGTTACAGGTTCCATTTCCATACACTACCAGGAAAGTAAGGAATGCCAAACCTGCCACCTTCTCAAAGGGCAGAAGCTCTAAAACAAATATCTCAATTATTAAGAATGCGTGCTGTGGAAAAGGTACCATTTATGGAGCAAGGGAAGGGATTTTACTCCAGGCTCTTCCTGGTACCAAGAAAAGAAAACAAATGGAGGCCTATTCTAGATCTGTCCGCTCTAAACACATTCCTCATTGTTCCAAAATTCAAAATGCTGACTCTACAGCAGCTTCTTCCCATGCTGGGCAAGGAGTCTTGGCTGGTAACTCTATATCTCAAGGAGGCATACCTGCACGTCCCCATAAGACCAATTTGCAGAAGATACCTCAGATTTCTTGCAGGATCAGAGCATTATCAATTCTCAGCATTGCCCTTTGGCTTATCTACTGCGCCCAGAGTGTTCACGAAATGCCTGGCATCAGTAATCGCTCATTGCAGACTTCAGGGAATTCAAATCTATCCCTACCTGGACGACTGCCTGATACAAGCGGACAACAAAAACAAATTAACAGAAGACTTACAAAGAGTCATCTACCTGCTACAAGCCCTGGGATACACAATCAATACAAAAAAGTCAAGGCTGATTCCATCCCAAATAATAACCTTTCTGGGTGCAGAACTGGATACATCAAAACAACTGGCATTTCTAACTGCAGAAAAGAAAGAACAACTTCCTCTCTATTTCTTGGCATTAACAAAGCAGAGCCATCTAACTGTGCTACAAGCTCTAGGCTTCATAGCATCCTGCATAATTCTGGTCCCTCATGCCAGGCTTCATATGAGAAAGCTACAGTGGTACCTAAAGAATTTGTGGTCTCAGCACAAGCACAGCCTGGAAACCAAAATTCCAATGATCCCATGCCTGAAGCAAGAGTTCTTATGGTGGGCTCAGTCCTGTCAGTCAAACACAGGACTGCCCTTCAGCAAAAGTCAACCAAGACAAACTATCACGACAGATGCCTCAGACCTCGGTTGGGGGGCACACATGATGGGCAAGTGCATTCAAGGCCTATGGACTCGAGACCAACTGCATCTGCACATAAATCTAAAAGAAATGATGGCAGTAGAATTGGCAATCCAGGCATTCAGACCTCTTCTCCACGAAGGCCAGCTGTTGATAAGGACAGACAACACCACAGTTATGTGGTACATCAACAAACAGGGAGGCACACACTCATACCCCCTATGCCGGCTGGCACTAGACCTATGGGATGTGGCTCTGAGTTACAACCTTCAGTTGCAGGCAATTTATGTACCAGGGAAGGAAAACGTTCTAGCAGACATATTAAGCAGAACTACAACAGATGCCCACGAATGGATGCTGCATCCGGACATCTTCAAAGCCATCACAAGAAAATGGGGATTACCACAAATAGACTTGTTTGCATCCCCATACAATCACCAGTTGAAGAAATTCTGCACAAGGACTTACCACCCACTTGCTTGGAAGGTGGACTCCCTATCCTTCAGTTGGAAAAGCCTGACGGCATACGCATTCCCACCACTTCCTTTGATGCACAAGGTGCTTCTCAAGATCAAAGAGGAACGTCCGAGGATCATTCTGATAGCCCCAGACTGGCCAAGACAACATTGGTACCCACTGCTGAGGAGCATGTCCCGGGAACAAATATGGAAACTACCCCTGATCCCATTACTGCTGACACAGAACAACTACAACATTCTGCATCCAAACCTAAAAACTCTGCAGCTAACTGCCTGGAACATTACATGACAGAAATTAACCCCAATTTAACCCAAAGGGTTAAGGACATAATCCTGGAGGCTCGTAGACCTTCAACAAGAAAGAATTATGCAGCAAAATGGAAAAGATATCTCATCTGGAGTGCTGCAAAGGGGCAAGATGTGACACTGGTGAACATAGCCAACATCCTGGAGTACTTGGCTGAGCTCTACCACACAGGCCTGTCCTATTCCTCCATCCAAGATACATGCATCAGCTATTTCAGCACAATACAGCTTGGATCCTCCTGTCTTCTCGCATCCTCTGCTCAGACAGTTTCTGAGGGGAATTAAAAATGTAAAACTTCCCAGGAAACCTCCATTGCCAGCATGGGACTTTAACTTTGTGCTAGAAAAACTGACTCTACCTCCTTTCGAGCCAGCAGCTACAGCAGATTTGCAATACTTATCCTGGAAGACTGCCTTCCTGCTGGCAATAACTTCAGCAAGAAGGGTCTCAACTAAAAGCATTAATGGCAGTACAACCCTTCCTGATCTTCCATCAAGATAGAGTGTCCATGAGAACAAATCCTACATTTATGCCTAAGGTGGAATCCAGAGTCTCTTTAAATCAGGCTATCCACCTTCCTACATTCTTCCCCAATCCACAGAACAGGGGGGAAAAGCTCTTACATACCTTGGATGTACACAGGCAATTACGCTACTACCTGGACAGGACAAAAATCAATAGAAAAACTGACCAGCTTCTGGTAGCTTATGCAACAGGAAAAGAAGGAAAACCAATTTCTAAACGGACAATCTCCAAATGGATAGGAAATTGTATTAGACTTTGTTACTCCTACCATGGAAAGAAAACTCCAGAGAACATCAGGCCTCACTCCACAAGGGCCACAGCCACTACCACAGCTTTCTTACGAGGAGTGGCTACCAAGGACATTATAGAGGCTGCTACTTGGACCTCCGTGCATACATTTGCCAAACATTATAACTTACCTCTATACTCTAGATCCCGTGCTGGCTTTGCCACTGCTGTTTTGCAAGGGATCCTGACTACACCCTAATCTATTCTCATTTCCTCCTCCCCTAGTTTAGCTATGGTATTCTACCCATTTGTAAGGACTGCAGATGCATCCTTGAAGGACATAGTACAGTTTTGTACCTACCATAAATGTAGAGTTTTGTACCTACCATAAATGTAGATGTCCGAGAGGAATGCATCTGCAGTCAGGATTACCCACCCTCCTTCCCCTCTGAGGTACTCCTAGGGTACTTACCAATCTTCAGCTAGCTTGGGGGGGATCTATTATGGTGTATTTGTTTGTATATATGTACATACATGTTTATTTTGTTTGTTTGTTTGCTCTCTACTATTTGGAAACTTTGGCATTTATCCAAATTTAGCCTACCAAGAGGGCACCTGGCATCTGGGGCAAGAAACGCTGAGGAAAATGGCGTCGGCTGATGCCTTTATACCCGAATAACTGCCGCTATGACGTCGGGTGAAGTGCGACACCAGCCGAAGCCAGACCCAGACTTTGGAATCCGGCCGACCGAAGGGCTGCTTGATGACAGGACAACCCAACCCATTTGTAAGGACTGCAGATGCATTCCTCTCGGACATCTACATTTATGGTAGGTACAAAACTGTACTTTCCCATTGTTCCTCCCAGGCAGAGGGAGGCAGCAGCTTTGGAAATTGCAAAGTTGCTTCAAAAAAGTCATCCAGAAGGTCCCACAAGACCAATGCAGATCAGGGATTTATTTCAGATTCTTTTTAGTTTCAAAGAAAACGGGATCTCATGATCATACTGGACCTAACTTACTGAACAAATTGGTGAAATGCATGAAGTTTAGGGTGGTCACGGTTCAGTCCATCCTTCCCTTTCTTCAGAAGGACTACCAGATGTGCACCATAAACCTAAAGGATGTGTACTATCGTAGAAAAATGAACAGACACTCCAGAAGGTATCTTCATTTCAGGCAGGAAGCCAGTCATTTGACCAATTTTGTGCACTTTATTTGGTCTCTCCACAGCCCCGAGGGTGTTTACTAAAATGCATGACAGTAGTTGCAGCTCACCTCTGACGGCAGGGATTCCACATGCCTCCTTACCTGGATGACTGGCTCCTTACAAAGACGTGCATTTGGAGCATTTCTCCCCGGGCCTCCGCTGAAAATTGACTTCATTCCAAGTCGGACATTCTGGGTAAACAGATGTTAAATTTAAATAAGTATAGTTGTACCTTCCAGATATCTACTAATTCAGGGCAAGGGCTTTCTCTTGCAATTGACCGCAATGTTAGGGATCAGTGTAAGTCTTCATAAGTTGAAATTGCAACCTGTGCAAATGAAATATTTTATAGGAGCTTGCTTGGATACAAACAAAACTTTTGTCTGTCTTCCGGACAAGATTCTTTCACTAAGGACACATCAGACAAATGCTAGCAGTTTCAGTTCCTCCAGCAAATCTTGTTCTCAGGGCTCTGGGTTCTGTGGCTGCAACAATAACTTTACTACTGACAGCTCCGTTAGATATGAGAATCCTGCAGTAGACGTTGTCCATCCAGTGGTCCCTTCTGCATTATCCCTTCATTAATTCTACAAGACTGCCTTGAGTGTGTAGAAATTCTCTTCTGTGGTGGCCTCATGATCCAGAAGTGTCTCGAGGCTGACCATTCATTCTTCCACCTCCCATTGCCACGTTGACCACAGACTCCTCCAGGCTGGGGTAGAGGGGCATTACGTGGGACGGACAGTTTAAGGCTCCTGGATTCCGCAGGAGACCAATATGCATATCCTAGAGATGGGCATTGCTTTTAGCATTGCAAAAGCCCTTCACTCTTCTTCCTCTTGGGGCTGTTGCGATTCAGACCGACATGTCACTTGTGTGGTACATTAGCAAACAAGGTGGAACCTTGTCTTGCCCCCTTTGTTGAGAAGCAATGATAGTGTGGCAATGGGCTGCCTCTACCAATTTCTTTCTAGTTGCAACACACTTTCCAGGAGAGCACAACGTATTGGAAGACAGGCTCAGCAGAGTACTATTGATGGCTCACGAGTGGTCTCTGAACCAGTCGGTGACTAATAGGATTTTACTCAGATGTGGTCTATCCTACTGCAGCCTCTTTGCCTCTCCCTTCAACAAGAAATGCAGCAAGTAATTTGCCCTGATCCCCTCCACAGGGACAGTCACCAGGAGATGCTCTAGTCCATGCCTGGCTGGTCTACTGTATGCATTCCTGCCGGTTCCTCTGATTCCCAAATTTCTTCAGAAGGCATGCAGGTTAAAAAGCACAGTGATCCTCATTGCTCTCTTTTGGCCTTGACAAGTCTAGTTCACCTTCCTGTGGTCTCGTCTGATTTGCTCTCCGTGGATGATGGAAACTTGTTCAGATTTTCTCTCACCCCTCAGGGCAACTCCATCCAAATCTTCATAACTTGAAACTAACCACATGGTTTCTCCAATTCCGATTATTGCTAGACAATCCAGGCTTTCTTCCCCAGTCCAAAAGATTCTGATTTCCTTCCATAAGTTTTCAACTAGAAAAATTTATAACAGTAAGTGGAAAAGGTTTTCCATTTGGGCACAGCAGCATCACACTGACCTGCTTACAGTGCCCATTTCAGCAGTCTTCGATTTCCTGGCTGGCCCGTTTCATTCAAAGGGGCCAGTTTTTCAGTTGGCAGCCATTTCTAATTTTCATATTGGAGAAAATGCTTCATCTTTGGATTCAATGCTTTGCAAAGCCTTTCTCAAAGGTATGTTCCTCCTTCATCCTCCTGTCAAAGATTCTACTCCTCCGTGGGATCTTACGTTGGCTCTCCGAACTCTGACCTTACCTCCCTTTCTACCCACAGCAAAGGCAGATTTAAAATTTTTGACCTGGAAAACAGCTTTGTTAGTAGCAGTTACTTCTGATAAAAGGGTCTCTGAGCTTCAGACTTTTTTATCTTCCAAATCCCCCTATGATATTTTTCCTAAAGACACTTACTTTACGTACTAGTTTCTCTTTCTTACCAAAGGTTGCATTAGTAAATACCATTAATCAATCCATTAACCTCACTGTGTTTTTCCCAGATTTTCAGAGTAAGGGTGAATTTATATTGCACTTCTTGGACATTCATAGACAACTGCACTTCTGTCTAGATAGGACAAAATCTTTCAGAAAATCTGATTATTTCTTTGTGGTTTTCTCAGATACCAAAAAGGGAAAACTGTTGTCAAAGCTACTATTGCTTGGTAGTTAAGGGATTGTATTTCTCATGTTTATTCTTTTCTTTTAACAATGTTCCTTTACCTAGATCAGTCGGAGCTCATTCCACGAGATCCATAGACACGTCTCAGGCCTTTTGGTCTAGAGTTTCCTTGGGGAATATTTGTGCAGCTCCTTCATGGGAGAGTTCTCACACTTTTGTTTCACATATGGTTATTTCCAGGAATAGGGCTGATTTTTGGCTCTGCAGTACTCTAATGTCCTTCCAGGAGTCCACCCAAATCAGTGCAGCTGGGGACTTTTTTCTGTCTTCTTCAAACCTGTGGAACAGATTACATCGGATTAAGAAGTTACGTTCTCATCATAATATTCCATTTGTGTTGTCTGGTTTAGTCTTCATCAGCCTCCCTCCCTCTTCCTTCCTTATTTCTGAAGGACCTGATGGATAATA